>NW_028318068.1:3033750-3192500 GCF_062004578.1 Staurois parvus
CCAATCAGAAGAGGGAGGGGGTAGGGCCGAGCTAAGGCTCTGTGTGTGAATGGACACGCAGAGCAGCGGTTCGGGACTGAGCAGCCAATGGCTCTCGCTGCACCCTCAGCCAACCAGGAATGAGCATCCCCGGAGAACTGAGGCTCTCGTGTACATCGCTGGATCGGGATGGTGCTCAGGTAAGTGTTAGGGGGGGCTGCTACACAGAAGGTAAAAAAAAACCTTGAGACTTTAGAACCACTTTAATTTTCTTTTGTTTCGTTTATTCAATTTCGATCAGATTAAAATTTTTTCAATGGATTCAAAGTATTAGGGTTCATGTACACGGGGCGTTTGGAAAACTCGTCTGAACGATGAAAACTGACTGCTGGAAAACGTAGGTTAAAAAAACGTCAGTTTAGCCGCGTTTGCAGAATCGAATGCTAGCTGGTTCTATTCTATTCAAATTTCAGAAGGTGGCTACATTCTTTCTATTGTATTCTACAGGCAGTCTCCACATTACAAACATCCGACTTATATCCAACTCGTGCTTGTGAAAGGAGGCAGTATGATGTCATGCTGGTCTCGGAAACCAACGGGCGGTCATCTTGCTGCTCATTGCAAGCTGCCACCTATTGTCTGGTGGACCTGTCAGCAATCCCACATCACTGCACGGCCAGTTAACCCTTCCCTATGCTATCCAAAACTTGTTTGGACTGTTCCAACTTTCATACAAATTCAACTTAAGAAATAAACCTACAGAACCTATCTTGTTCGTAACCCGGGGACTGCCTCTATTCTTTTTTTTTTTCTATTTTATTCTATTCTTTTATTTTCTGTTCTTTTTTAATCTTTTTTTTTTCTTTTCTATTCTATTCTTTTTGAAACTTCAATTTCGGAAAACAGCTATATTCTATTTCATTCTATTCAAATTTCGAAATTCTAGACCGCTATATTCATTCTATTCTATTTTTTCTATTCTATTATTGTATTTCCTATTCTATTCTTTTATATTCCTTTATTTTCTATTCTATTCATTTATATTTTATTCAAAATTTGAATTTCAGGTGACGGCTGTATTCTGATTTCCAGTCTTTGAAGGGAATCAGCGATGATCAGCAATATGTTTATATTTCAAATTTGTTTTCTAATTCAAATTAATTTTTGAATTTGTTTCAACTTTGGATAATCCGTTATTTCAGACAAAGCTTAGTTTCATAATTTTGGATTTGTTTAAATTTGTTACTATTGTAAATCAGAAATTTGGAAACATCCAAATCTCGGAATAACAACTATTTTGTTTGAATTTCGATTCGGAACAAAACCGTACATGTCTAATTACAGTGCATCTCGCTGTTTACTTTGTGTTTTTCTTTATTTTTGTTTTGTAAATGTATTGAAATGTCCCAAAACAACATCCTGTTCATCAGTGCATTGTGATGCAGTGTCCTGTGTCACATCACGCCACAGTGTGCAAAAATACTGCATGCTAGTGTGAACTGACCACATAGGCACAAGGCCCCCAATGCATAGTGGTGTGAATGGGCCCCAGTGTATGATTACATCAGTGCACACAATGTGGAAAATATGGAAACAAAAATGAGTATTATAAATTCCAATTACTGAACGCAATTGAACTGGTGCGAAACTTTCTTCTTGTTTACTTCCCCATAGGTGTCACGGTATGGTGCTCATTCTGCTATAATTGTATGTATCCGGAGAGATGGCGAGGAAAGGTTCCAGGAACAATATGTGATCTGTGTCTACAATGTGCCAATGTAATCAAGTATAAGCTTTGCATAATTCATGGACGCGGCAGCCTTCCCCACATGCTGAGTGCTACGACTTGCCCATTCTAATGATATGGTGTGATTACATTTGTGTTTCCTTCAGTGGTACGTTATAGCTGGGCTGTATTGGCCATGTGCTGCTGAATATGGTACATGAGTAGGAGATGTCCAGGTTTATATTGATGACCTATTAGAAATAGAACTCAGCTTGTGGATTTGTTGTTCATTTGCTAGTGCTAGTCAGGGAAACTAGGGGTTAATAAAGAGGCCCAGTCACATGGCTCCAAACTGTGCCCCACCAACCAAATCCCTCCATCCCTTTATCCTTTCTCAATTGTCTCTCTTTTTGTTTTACCTGATATACAGTATACAACACCTCAATAAAAATACACTAGTTAACTTTCATATTAATCAGCATTTCTTAACCTTTTTACCCCAGAGAAAGCCTTGCATTTTTTTTAAGTCTTTGGGAACCCCTCCTGAAATTATTTGGGGTCAGTAGTAAGAATGTGCCTTAGATTGATGGGCAGGAAGATTTCCCTCTTTATATTAGTGGTCAATGGGGAATGCTGCTTGCATTGGTGCTCAGTGGGGGGGAAGAATGTCCCTTACGTTGGTGGTCAGAATGGCTCTTGCATCAGTGGTCATTGGGAAGAATGTCCTATATGTTGGTGGTCAGTGGGAAGAATGTCACTTATATTGATGGTCAGTGAGAAGAATGTCACTTACATTGGTGGTCAGTGGGAGGAGGAATGTCCCTTACATTGGTGATCGGTGGGAGGAAGAATGTCCCTTACATTGGTGATCAGTGTGAGAAAGAAGGTCCCCTACATTGGTGGTCAGTGAGAGGAAGACTATCCCTTACATTGGTGGTCAGAATGTGTCTTGCATTGGTGGTTATTGGGAAGAATGTCCCTTATGTTGGAAGTCAGTGGTAAGAATGTCACTTGCATTGGTGGTCAGAAGTCAGTGGTAAGAATGTCACTTGCATTGGTGGTCAGTTAGAAAAATGCTCCTTACATTGGTAGTCAGTGTGAGGAAGAATGTCCCTTACTATAGTGACCAGCGGGAAGAAGAATGTCCCTTTCATTGGTGGTCAGAATGTCTCTCACACTGGTGGTGAGTGAGAACAATGCTCCTTACATTGGTGATCAAAGGGAAGAATGCTCCTTACATTGGTGATCGGAGGGAAGAATGCTCCTTACATTGGTGGTAAATGGGAAGATTGCACCTTACATTGGTGTCAATGGAAAGAATGTTCCTTGTGTTGGTGGCCAGTGGGAGGAAAAATATCACTTACATTGGTGGCCAGAGGGTGGGATGCTCCTTACAAAGGTAATCACTCAGTGGGAAAAATGCCACCCCTCCTATGCACCTACAGAGACCATTGATTGCTTGCTGTTGGCTGTGCCAAATGTTGTTGTGCTGGCACTGTGCAGGCACCATCAAATGGGAAGTCAATCAGCCATGGCTCAAGGAGCCCCTAACAACCTCTGGAGGAATCCTAGGATTCCATGGAATCCTGGTTGAGAATGCCCTATTTTTTTACGTTTGTTATTTTGATAAGCCAGTATAAAGGAAAAGTAGTATTGGAAAAAAAAATACTTCTGGATTCACCTAATCATATTTGGTATAATAATTCATCATGGTCCTTGTAACTAACTGGAATTGGAATTACATGTGTTTATTTATTTCAGGTACTTAAGTATTTGAACACCTGAGAAAATCAGTGTTAATATTTGGTACAGAAGAATTTGTTTGCTATTACAGAGGCCAAACGTTTCCTGTAGTTCTTGACCATGTTTGCACTGCAACAGGGATTTTGGCTCACTCCTCCACACAGATCTCCTCTAGATCTGTCAAGTTTCGGGGCTGTCGCTGAGCAACACGGAGTTTCAGCTCCCTCCAAAGATGTTCTATTGGATTTAGGTGTGGAGACTGGCTAGGCCACTCCAGAACCTTAATATGCTTCTTACAGAGCCACTCCCTGGTTATCCTGGCTGTGTGCTTCGGGTCGTTGTCATGTTGGAAGACCCAGCCACCACCCATCTTCAATGCTCTGACTGAAGGAAGGAGGTTGTTGCTCAAAATCTCCCAATAAATGGCCCATTCATCCTCTCCTTAATACAGTGCAGTTGTCCTGTCCGCTTCACAGAAAAGCACCCCCAAAGCATGATGTTACCACCCCCTTGCTTCACAGTAGGGATCGTGTTCTTGAGATGCAACTCATCCTTCTTTTTCCTCCAAACACGACGAGTGAAGTTTAGACCAAAAAGTTCTACTTTGGTCTCATCTGACCACATGACTTTCTCCCATGCCTCCTCTGGATCATCCAGATGGTCATTGGCAAACTTCAGACGGGCCTGGACATGTGATGACTTGAGCAGGGGAACCTTCCGTGCAATGCATGATTTGAAACCATGACGGCGTAGTGTTCTACCTTTGAAACTGTGGTCCCAGCTCTCTTCATGTCATTGACCAGCTCCTCCCTTGTAGTTCTGGGCTAATTCCTCACCTTTCTTATCATCAGTGATACCCCACAAGGTGAGATCTTCCATGGAGCCCCAGTCCAAGGGAGACTGACAGTCATCTTTAGCCTCTTCCATTTTCTAACAATTGCTCCAATAGTTGATCTATTTTCACCAAGCTGCTTGGCAATTGCCCCGTAGCCCTTTCCAGCCTTGTGGAGGTCCACAATTATGTCTCTGGTGTCTTTTGACAGCACTTTGGTCTTGCCCATGGTAGTAGTTGGCATCTGACTGACTGTGGGGTGGACAGGTGTCTTTAAAGAGCTCAGACAGGTGCTACTAAGTTAGATTAATGAGTGGAGTAGAGGTGGACTTTTTAAAGGCACAGTAACAGGTCTTTGAGAGTCAGAATTCTTGCTGTTTCTTAGGTGTTCAAATACTTCTGTTCAGCAGTGCAAGACAAATACATTCTTTAAAAATCATACAATGTGATTTCCTGAATTTTTTTTTTAAATTCTGTCTCTCAGAGTGGGAATGCACCTACAATGTGAATTTCAGACCCCTCCATGATTTCTAAGTGGGAGAACTTGCAAAATTGCAGGGTGTTCAAATACTTCTGTTCCTCACTGTATATTGTACATTCACATCAGTCCCTAACCCTCAAGGGGTGTACAATCTAAGGTCCCTAACTCATATTCATACATACACATGGTAGGGCCAATTTACCTACCAGCATGTCTTTGGAGTGTGGGAAGAAACCAGAGTACCTAGAGGAAACCCACACAGGCACAGGGAGAACATGCAAACTCCAGGCAAGTGGTGCCGTTGGTGGGATTTGAACCCACAACCCTAGTACTGCCAGGCGGAAGTGCTAACCATTTAGCCACTGTGCTGCTCATACTTCATGTGTTGATGTATTGCATTGCCATTCATTTTGAATAACTTCTCAACGCAGTCAAAACATATGCATTGCAATGCATGGCAACTACTATAGTGTGTTGTGGCTAACAATTTGTGACATGTCCAGAAACTGGGATGTTTGGGTGTGCCTGAAGCCCATTAATTTCAATAGGCTGACTTAATGCAATGCACTTTAACATGATAAAACCCATTAACACGTCCATTAACGCACCACACAAATGTAACTAAAACACAGCCGCTGTAAGACACGCTGAGCATGAAGCACGGCTTCCACATGTAATGAGCTGACCCCATATACTTATAGAATGAAAGACTATACAGAAACAAGGTTTACCGGTTGCTGATTTTTTTTTTATGTTTGCTGATCCTTATCATTTTTATCTGAAAAGAAAAGAAATATTGAAAAGAATCTAGCTTCCCTTTCATCTGTTCTGTGATGGTGACCCCTAATCCCTCTTTCTTGTGCAGTCTATAGATCAGAAATTCTTTCTTTCTTGGCCATGGCCTTCCCTCCTATAAATAGTGTTCTCTCTCTCTCTCAGATCCCCAGTCTAATCTTTTCTAGTAGGAGTCTGGTGCTTTTTGAAGAAATCTTTATCTGGTTATGTAATTGTGTGCTCGTGGTGTCATAAAGGGGGAGGGATGACATTTACTTCCAGCACATTCTGTCCTTATGGGCATTCTCTGTATAGAGGTCAATACAGAACAATACAAGGACAGGGGCGGTCAATAGTCCCCGAACACAGAATGTACCATGAAATGTAATGCAATTTTCCCCTATGCCATTCTGTCTCCATAGCTTTCAGGTGGCCCTTTATGGACCTGACTAATTGGCTTTCTGAAGCTATTTAGACGTTTGAGATGATAGTGACTCAATGTGGCCATTTTCAGTGAGATCAGATGGTGACGCTAAAACTAGAAAACCTGCACTGACAACTCTTTTTCCTCTGTGTTAAAAAGACCCCATCATCTTGTCCATTAAGTTTTTCTAAGTATAGTTAGAGTCCCGTAGCTTCAAGCAGATGTGAATGGCTACAGATACACAGGTACAACTTTTGTAGGAGGATTTGTTTCACTTCTGTGTACCACCTGAGGCCAGTCACTTCACTGGGTATTATGTAAGGGTTTACAACCACTTTAAGGTATGTATAAGGCTCAGTGGCGGACTGACAACTCATGGGGCCCCCGGGCAATTGGGGATCATGGGGCCCCTGTGTCCTTGCCCAAACTCAAAAAAGCCTATGAAAAAGGTACCAGGGGCATCTCATGGGGCCACCTACTGACCCTGGGCCCTCGGGCAGTGCCCGAGTTTCCAAATGGTCAGTCCGCCCCTGATAAAGCTCCTTTCACAGGAGCGGACTGATGGGGTCCACCTGTCCGTTTTTCAGGCAGACCCCCATCGGTCCATCCATAGACTTCTATGGACCGGCGAGTGTCAGCAGACACAGTAGTCCGCTGACACCCACCGGCATCCGATCCAATCCTGTACGCCAAAAACAGACAGATGGGGATCCGTTCCCCATCCATCCAGCGGATCAGATGACAATCGGGTGGAAACAGTCAGGAGGTCCGTTTCCATCCGACTGTCCCATTGAAATCAGTGGGCAGTGTCCTCTCTGCAGCAGGAGAGCGGACAAAGACCTGTCATTCGCCTGCTCACTAAGGATCAGCAGAGAAATGCCCCGCTGAACAGGTGGATCACCCTGACAGATCTGCCCCGTCTGAAAGAGGCCTAAGGTGTGACAGTGGTGTGGGCAGAACAGAACACACATAGAGATCAAAGGTGGTTCAGAACTTTCAGCCTAGGGCAAAGTCAAAGGGTCAATGTTAAAGCCCACCCCTGACCATTTTATACTCGCCTTCAAAGTACTTCCCTACTGCTTGGTCCTCCATTGCAGCCCCAGCAAACTAATCAATGTTACCATTGGCAGCTAGGGTCATTGATGGAGAGCACATGCCCCATGCCCCCTGGAAGCCCTGGGTATTTTGTATTGGTAGGCATGGAAGAAGGAGCATTGGGCGATCACTGTGGAGGTCATTAAAAGGTGATTAGTGGTTGGACTACAGACCCTTTCACTTTACCCCAGAAGAGCAAGGTGAAAGACTTACTTTAAGTAGTTTTAAAGCTTGATTTTTTTTTCACCAGCATATCAGTAATAATTAATTTTGCACAGAACACATTGATTATTTCTTAAATAGTTAATAAAACCTTTTTGACATTATGCATCTGCATCCTTCCCCTTCCTGTGCACCATTTCTCCGATCTTTTCGTTGGCATGTGTGTCTGGCCTCGAGAAATGTATTGTGGCTGTGAGGATGCTGTGCCCTGTAGTCCTTTCTGGGAGCGCATACATAAGGGTAGTGCCAGTGGGGTTCCATTGAGCCCTACAAGGGGAAGAAGCCACACTAAAATCAGAAAGAACAAACAGGAGGGAGAAAACGCCTAGTACATTACCAACGATTTATTGTTTGCAAAACATAGATGCCAAATGGATACTTACAGAAGTGGAAAGTAAAATCACATTAAATGCCAAAGCAAGGGGAATCGTGTGTGTGTGTCCATGTAACCCAGCTGGACTGGCAAGCTGAAGCGCTTCAGAGGTGTACCTCCTTTACCAGATCTATGCTAGCCCAAGGGGTTAGGAGGAAAGAGGTACACCTCTGAAACGCGTCAGCTTGCCAGTCCAGCTGGGTTACATGGACACACACAGTTCCCCTTGCTGTGGCATCTTGTGGTTTTTATGTGATTTTGCTTTCCACTTCTGTGAGTATCCATTTGGCGTCTATGTTTTGTGAACAATAAATCGTTGGTAATGTACTAGGCCAGGGGTGTTAAACTGGTGGCCCTCCAGCTGTTGCGAAACTACAAGTCCCATCATGCCTCTGCCTTTGGGAGTCATGCTTGTAACTGTCAATCTTGCTATGCCTCATGGGACTTGTAGTTTGACAACAGCTGGAGGGCCACCAGTTTGACACCCGTGCAATAGGCGTTTGCGCCCTCCTGCTTGTTCTTTTTGTAGTTTTCACAAGACTTCCCCAGTTGAGGAGGGCAGAATCTACTACACATTCCTGGCGTAGTTCATGATCCATCGTATATCATACATCATTTGTGGTCATCTTCCTCTTTGGTAGACCTCTGAGTGCTGAAATTTACAGTCACTCTAAAAACAAATTATGGGGCCAGCACACAGGAGACCCGACAGCAAAGTACAAGGGGCATTCAAGTCAAACCAGGACTTTTCATTTCACAGGTATAAAAAGGGATGCTAGTGTGGTGGTACTACATGCAGTAGTAAGTAGCAAGTGTGTCCTATTACTGATAGGTGGCACACATGTCGTGGGCTAGTCCAGAGACCGGTAATCAAGATGGCAGACAACAGTATTAGTGCACGCATGGAACAGTGTGTGGTGATGAAGTTTCATGTGAACGAAGGTGTAAAACCTGCAGATATCTACAGAAGACTTAAAGCACAGTAGAGTGATGAGACGCTCAGTTGCAGTAAGATATTTGAATGGTGTAAACGTTTCAAAGATGGCCGTACGTACGTCAGTGACGATCCTGGTTGTGGTGGTTCCCAGCCCACAGCAGTCTTTCCTGTAAACTTTCAGCATGTGGAATGCCTGATCCAGGATAATCGACACATAGCCTGTCGTGAAATTGCACAAGAGACGAATCTTTCTGAGGGAACAGTGAACACAATCATGATAAATTAAAGCAGGCTGTCCTAGGATGGTTCAGGCGTACTGACAAATCTTTCTATGCCGAAGCTTACCAGGTATTAGTTAAACACAAGGATAAGTGTATAAATGTAGCAGGGGAGTATGTCGAAAATGAAATGCAGTTTACACTCCTTGAAATTTGTTCTTTTATTATATAAACTCAAAAGTCCCAGTTTGACTTAAACGGCCTTTGTAAAACTTGAATATCTGAACAGGTGACATACACTGTAAATTTTACCATGGGACAGCTTTTCTCAACCAGGGTGCCCATGCACCCTGGGGTGCCTTGATGTTTCTTAAGGGGTGTCTCATTGTCCAAAAACTGTATACAAGTTAGCGGATGGATCAAGCCTTACACAAAGCCACAGGTTTTCATTGGGCACCATTACAACCTTCTAGCCGCCAGCATCCTAACAACCAATGATGCCATCAATTGATATGGAGGATGTCTGTCGCCTGCACAGCATCCTTGTTTGACCGTCTCCTACCCCTCTCTGTCAGTAATGGGGGCAAATTAGCTGAATGATAGAGAGAAATTGAGGGAGAAGAGAAACATTGGAAACATTGAAATATTCAGTACCAGTGTACAAAAATTTATTTGCTTTGGAAGAATAAATCCCCTCTAACATTGGGTGTCCTACATGTGTGGGTGTTGCTGCACTAGTTAAACTATCAGAATAGTTTTTTCCTGCATTTTAGAATGGGGTGCCTCAAGACTGTTCATAACTTTAAAGGGTGCCTTCACTGAAAAAAGGTTGAGAAACTCTGCCATGGGAGGTGGAGGTCCCAGTTGCTTGTCCAGAACAATAAAGCTTGACTTTATGGTGTACCACCAGCTTCTTTAGTTTAGCTTTCTAGATAATTTGAGATATTTATGGATACTTTGAGAGAGCCCCTGGTTGGTTTTGGCACCCAGCTAGCTAAGTGGGTGACCCACCATACATGGTTTGGTAGCAGTGGACAATCTTCTCACTTGTAGGGGGGTTACATCTTTTGTTCCTACGAGTTACTATCAATAATTTCTCTTGGTAAATCCCATGTATGTGTGAGCTTTCTCGCCCGTGAACACTCTTGTGTGTCTGGTGTTCCCTTCTTGCTCCTTCATATGACTCCTAGATTCAGTCGTGTTCCCTTCTTGCTCCTTCATATGACTCCTAGATTCAGTCGTGTTCCCTTCTTGCTCCTTCATATGACTCCTAGATTCAGTCGTGTTCCCTTCTTGCTCCTTCATGTGACTCCTAGATTCAGTCGTGTTCCCTTCTTGCTCCTTCAGATGACTCCTAGATTCAGTCGTGTTCCCTTCTTGCTCCTTCATGTGACTCCTAGATTCAGTCGTGTTCCCTTCTTGCTCCTTCAGATGACTCCTAGATTCAGTCGTGTTCCCTTCTTACTCCTTCATATGACTCTTAGATTCAGTCGTGTTCCCTTCTTGCTCCTTCAGATGACTCCTAGATTCAGTCGTGTTCCCTTCTTGCTCCTTCATATGACTCCTAGATTCAGTCGTGTTCCCTTCTTGCTCTTTCAGATGACTCCTAGATTCAGTCGTGTTCCCTTCTTGCTCCTTCAGATGACTCCTAGATTCAGTTGTGTTCCCTTCTTGCTCCTTCATATGGCTCCTAGATTCAGTTGTGTTCCCTTCTTTCTCCTTTCGATAACTCCTAGATTCAGTCATGTTCCCTTCTTGCTCCTTTCGATGACTCCTAGATTCAGTCATGTTCCCTTCTTGCTCCTTCAGATGACTCCTAGATTCAGTCGTGTTCCCTTCTTGCTCCTTCAGATGACTCCTAGATTCAGTTATGATCTGTTCTTGCTCCTTCAGGTGACTCCTAGATTCAGTTGTGTTCCCTTCTTGCTCCTTCAGATGACTCCTAGATTCAGTCGTGTTCCCTTCTTACTCCTTCATATGACTCCTAGATTCAGTTGTGTTCCCTTCTTGCTCCTTCAGATGACTCCTAGATTCAGTTGTGATCCATTCTTGCTCCTTCAGATGACTCCTAGATTCAGTTGTGTTTCCTTCTTGCTCCTTCATATGACTCCTAGATTCAGTCGTGTTCCCTTCTTGCTCCTTCAGATGACTCCTAGATTCAGTTGTGTTCCCTTCTTGCTCCTTCATATGGCTCCTAGATTCAGTTGTGTTCCCTTCTTTCTCCTTTCGATAACTCCTAGATTCAGTCATGTTCCCTTCTTGCTCCTTTCGATGACTCCTAGATTCAGTCATGTTCCCTTCTTGCTCCTTCAGATGACTCCTAGATTCAGTCGTGTTCCCTTCTTGCTCCTTCAGATGACTCCTAGATTCAGTTATGATCTGTTCTTGCTCCTTCAGGTGACTCCTAGATTCAGTTGTGTTCCCTTCTTGCTCCTTCAGATGACTCCTAGATTCAGTTGTGTTCCCTTCTTGCTCCTTCATATGACTCCTAGATTCAGTTGTGTTCCCTTCTTGCTCCTTCAGATGACTCCTAGATTCAGTTGTGATCCATTCTTGCTCCTTCAGATGACTCCTAGATTCAGTTGTGTTTCCTTCTTGCTCCTTCATATGACTCCTAGATTCAGTCGTGTTCCCTTCTTGCTCCTTCAGATGACTCCTAGATTCAGTCGTGTTCCCTTCTTGCTCCTTCAGATGACTCCTAGATTCAGTCGTGTTCCCTTCTTGCTCCTTTCGATAACTCCTAGATTCAGTTGTGTTCCCTTCTTTCTCCTTCAGATGACTCCTAGATTCAGTTATGTTCCCTTCTTGCTCCATCAGATGACTCCTAGATTCAGTCGTGTTCCCTTCCTGCTCCTTCAGATGACTCCTAGATTCAGTCATGTTCCCTTCTTGCTCCTTTCGATGACTCCTAGATTCAGTCGTGTTCCCTTCTTACTCCTTCATATGACTCTTAGATTCAGTCGTGTTCCCTTCTTGCTCCTTCATATGACTCCTAGATTCAGTTGTGTTCCCTTCTTGCTCCTGCAGATGACTCCTAGATTCAGTCGTGTTCCCTTCTTGCTCCTTCATATGACTCCTAGATTCAGTTGTGTTCCCTTCTTGCTCCTGCAGATGACTCCTAGATTCAGTCGTGTTCCCTTCTTACTCCTTCATATGACTCCTAGATTCAAAGTCAAGGAAAAGACAGATCACGTCACCAGTCTGAAAATAACTTTTTCGTCAGGGACGTCAATGACAGAGCAGAGTTTTAAAAATTGCTATTGATGTCAGGGGAACGGGGTGAAGAATGGAAGTAACCGAATTACCGGGATAAAGTGTGAAAAGACTTCTGATTGCATTTAGCAGCCTCTGAAGGACGAAGTGAATGCACATACCGTCTTATTTAAAAGGGAAAGTACAGTACGGCTAGGGTAAAAATCAGCAGTACATTTATATAAAATTAGGTCACTTGCTTTAGTTTTTCATTTTTTCTACTGTGAGCAGCATCAGGATTGATTTGTTGCAAACTATACGTATTCTAGCCCTCTACCATGCTTGTTGGCTCTATACACAGGAAGCCACATGTACAAATGGACTAAAAACACCTAAAGCAGTGGTCTGGCTGTAGAAGTCCAACGTGCCCCCTCCTAAGTCGGACCTATAGCTCTATAGTCAACAATGGTCATGATTAGAGAGGTCTTGCCCCGACCCGGACAGAGCTCCTAGATGTGGGACTGTCCCTGCAAATCTGGGACAGTTGGCATCTATGCAACAGTGAACCCAGACTTGGTCAGGCTTATTGCCACCCATGTCCCTATCAGAGGAATCCCCCCTCCCTATTCCTTTTTAATTTGCAAGTTTTTGGAAAACCTACCCACAAGGACAAAGACAAAAACACAAGTTTCTATTTACAAGAAAGCGGAACTAAACCTAAAACTAAATCTTTAAAAACATTTCTATGTCCCTCTGCAGTAAGACATTTTGTTGTACTGTTGATATGCTGGCGAGGGGCGCATTGGACACCCTGGCTGCCATTGTGCTATATACTGGGTGTCCAGTGCACCCCTGGTCCTTTAACCACTTTTACCCCCTTCCTGCCCAGGCCAATTTTCAGTTTTCAGTGTTGTCGCACTTTGAATGACAATTGCGCGGTCATGCAACACTGTACCCATATGACATTTTGATAATTTGTTTCACACAAATAGAGCTTTCTTTTGGTGGTATTTAATCACCGCTGGGTGTTTTATGTTTTGCACTATAAACAAAATTGAAAAAAAAACGTTTTTCTTTGTTTCTATTATAAAATTTTGCAAACAGGTAATTTTTCTCCTTCACTGATGTGCGTTGATGAGGCTGCACTGATGGGCACTGATAGGCGGCACTGATGAGGTGGCACTGATGAGGCGGTACTGGGGGGCATTGATGAGGAGGCACTGATATACAGCAATGATGGGCACTGATAGGCAGCACTGATAGGCAGCACTGATGAGGTGGCATTGATGAGGCGGTGCTGGTGGGCATTGATGAGGAGGCACTGATGATGATGCACTGATATGCAGCAATGATGGGCACTGATAGGCGGTACTGATGAGCAGTGTTAGGCAGCACTGACGGGCGACACTGCCTGACAGCCCTGACTGGAATCACTGACTGATGGCACTGATTGGCTGTACTGCTGGTCACTGATGTGCGGTACTGATGGGTGCAACTGCTGGGTGGCACTGCTGCGCACTGGTGGGTGGCACTGCTGGGCGGCACTGCTGGGTGGCACTGCAGGGCACTGATCATCAATGCCGAACTCCTCTGTGACAGCTGCCGCTTATTGGCAGTACTTTCCTCATGCTGTGACAGTGCTGCCGAGAACCAGCAACTGCATTTACTCTGTGAAATGCTGTGTCATTGGACACAACTGATCACGTAGTAAAAGGCCGCTGTGATTGGCCTTTTACCTTTTCACGTGATTAGCTCTATCTGATCACAGTGATCACCGGGTGTGTGCCCCTGGGGGCGTGTGGGAGGGCACGTTCTGGAAGGACGTCATATGACGCCCTGCCAGAACTGGATAACCGTGCTGTAGTCGTCATTCGGCTATAGCGCGGTCACAAATGGTTAAGGAAAGGTGGGCTCTCTCAGGCTCTACTGCCCTCAGTCTATTTATACATGTGCTTCTACTATGGGGGGCTCTTGTGATTTAGAGTTAGGAACTGCAGAATATCGGGGTGCCGTGATGAGGATCTGCAGCTTACGTATGTATTGGCAAATGTGTGCCAACTAAACCCCTGTATTTATCGCAGCCTGTTAGACCGGACAATTGGGTTTGTTCACAGGCTGGTCGGTAAGTTGGGAATTTTTTTCTTTTTTTTTTTATAATTTACTTTTTATTGATTTTCAAACATGTACAACAAACAGAGTTCCATAGAAACACAATATAACAAACACAGAACAGCAAAAGAACAGAGAAATATGCTCATCAATGAGAGGTACGTAGATACATACATGTCAATACATTGCAGTGAATTAGCTATCATTTTCAGACAAGTATCCCGCGGTTCCCAAACTGCTTCCAAAGTGGGGACAGAATTAGCATGCAGAGCAATGAGGTGCTCCATTCTTCTCCATTCTTCTAATCTCTGCCATATCCTTCCTCAATTCCCATAGCGTAGGAGGCGGAATAGAAAGCCAATGCATGGGAATGGTTCTCCTGACCGCCGCTAAAACGTGGGAGGAAAGTTTCCTTTTTAATTTGGAGAGGCCTGAAAAAGGTAGGCCCAACAATAAACGGATGGGCTCAAATGAAATAGGAGCCTGCAAAAGTAGGTATAGCAGGTTAACCACTTCCAGTCTGGCTCATGTACATAAACGGCTGGACGGAGCAGTGCAGGAGCGGGTTGCCGTTCATAAACGGCGCCCGCATTTTCAGCCTGTGCGCGCTCCCTGGGAGCGCACTTGTGAAGGGATTCACTTTGGGTGGGGGGCCCATGGAACCCAGCTCACTTTGGAGAGGTGGGGTGACCCCGTCTTAGCTCCCCATATCCCTATTATGTGTAAGTCACCCTGTGCCTGTTAGTGGTACAGGGTGATCTGTCCTAATATTGTGTGGACTACACAGACTGTGTAGACATGTCTAGGAGATAGGTGGGGTGGGGGGTTGTGGATTGTTTGGTGTCATGTGGCTGCATCCCATTGTTCTATTGTTTGTCTTGCTTGGGAGCAAACTGTTATGGGATGTATGTGTTTATGTGTATTAGCTTAGTGGGGGGGGTGTCTCCAGCAGCCCTCCCTCCTGATGGGACTGTCTGCTGGTGTGAAGTTTGAATACCTATATGTCTCTTGTTACTAAATGTAGATTGCCCCGCCCTATGTCATTATGCAGGGAGGGGGGATTGTCCCCTGAGTGTATATATCTTGTATCTGTGTTCAAATAAACTAGTCTACCTCCAGGTTTACTTCAAGACTGGTGTCGTCTAGTCTTGTATGGTCGGCTGTGCTGCCTGTTGTTCGGACGGCGAAGCAGTATTCTAACGGAAGAACTCAAGCGCAGTCTGGGTCGTTTCCGTTACAGCACGGCACCGCAATCCGGTGCCTGCTGTGTCCTCCGGACACAGCGGAACACCGATCGTTGTACGGGACTTCTGTGTGAGGTCCCGATCATGTGATCACTGATTGGCCAATCAGTGATCACATGAATAGTAGTAAACAAGATGTTACTTCCTAACATCATTGCTTACTACTAGTGAAATCTGTGACTGATCACAGAGGTCACATGGTACAAGGCTATTCACAACAGCCTTGTACCATGTGACAAGCTGTGACCAGGGGCGGACTGACAACTCATGGGGTCCCGGGCAATAGGGGATCATGGGGCCCCTGTGTCCTTGCCCAAACTCAAAAAAGCCTATGAAAAAGGTACCAGGGGCATCTCATAGGGCCCCCTACTGAACCTGGGCCCTCGGGCAGTGCCCGAGTTTCCAAATGGTCAGTCCACCCCTGGCTGTGACCAATCACAGCTCTCACAGTATTTCTCAATGGTTGCAGGAATGCAGTCAGAGAGAAGGAGAAATGATTGCTTTTACAGCCTTTACGCATTTCCAGGTAGGGCTGCGCATGCACGCCATCCTACCCACGCTGTCATTGACTACTGTAAGTGTCAAGTACCGGGTCCCAGCCAGCAATTCATGGCCGGGACTTGGTGATTGGCGGAGCAGCTGACAGAAGAGAGATCTGTGAGTGTAAACAACAGGGATGTGCTGGTTTTTATCTCCCTGCAAAGCACGTTCCCTAGTAAAACTACACAGTTTGATCACTCTCTTAACACATCGCCCTAGATGTTCACCCCTTCCTGCCCAGTGCCATTAGCACAGTGTCAGTACTTTTTTTTAACACTGATCACTGTATTACTGTATGACCCCAGGTTCACACCTAAGCATTTTTTTACCGCGATTTGCAGAAACGCAGTACAGTCTATTTAAGATGATTTCCTATGGGACATGGTTCACATCTCCGCATTTTCACCCGGTGCGTTTTTTGGAAAGGGTCAGGGACTTTTTTGAACGCAAAAACGTTGCATTTTTGGTTCTAGAGACTTCAATGGGAATGCTGCAGAAAAGCATGTCTTGTGTTTTTGTTGCGTTTTTGCCACGTTTTTGATGCGTTTTGCATTTACAATCTGCCTAGCAACAGGAAGAAAAAAAATATAAAAAACGCATAAAAAATGCAGCAAAAACGCAATGTAGAAACGCCTCAAACGCAGCTGAGTCAGTTCCCACCCAGTGTCAGAATGCCTGATGTACTATCGCAGTCCCGCTATAAGTCGCTGATCGCCGCCATTACCAGTATAAATAAATAAATATAATTTGTAGACGCGAAAACTTTCACGTAAACCAATTAATATACACTTATTGTGATTTTTTTTTAGCAAAGACATGTGACAGAATACATTTTGGCCTAAATTTATGAAGAAATTTTATATTTTTGGATATGTTTTATATGTTTTATAGCAAATAGTAAAAAATACTGTTTTTTCTTTTATTTCTTTTTTTTTCATTTATAGTGCAAAAAATAACACACCCAATGATGATCAAATACCACCAAAAGAAAGCTCTATTTGTGTGAAAAAAAATTAGATACATTTTATTTGTGTACAGCGTTGCATGACCGCGCAATTGTCAGTTAAAGTAGCACAGTGCCGTATAGCACAAAATGGCCTGGTCATGAAGGGGGTAAATCTTCTGGAGGGCAAGTGGTTATATTAACATCTGCTCTGAGTCTATGAGGGGGGGGGGGGGGGGGTGAAGCCCAGGTTCACATATATGCGGTGCGGTATATCGCTTGTGATTTGCACAGGAACCGCACTGCATTCCTGTGCCAATCACATGTGATTTGTGTGTGGTGCGATCGGAGCCGTACATTTTGTATGTCTCTAATCACACTGCACCCGCACCAAAAACGTGCGGGACCCTTTTTTTGGTCTGCACTAGAATCGGATGGCATGGATATTCACACCTATGAGATCCGATTCTGCACATCGCACTGCGTTTTGTGGACCGCTTTCAGGGTGTTGTTAACATACACACCCGCAGCGGTTCGCATGAACGGGGTGCGATTCTGATGCGGGGCGAAAACGCTGCAAATTCCTCACCGCATCAGTGTGAACCCGGGCTGAAGTAGTCAATGCTGGTTTGGGCGCAGACACCCCAAATCTTTGTTTGGGTCCTTCAGTTCCCAATCAGTCTCCCCATTCTTTGTCCTGGTGTCAAAGGGACAGGAAGTGAGGGAAGATCCCCCCAGTGGGGGTCACAGACGCTGCAGAAATTCTCACTGTATGCAAAGCAAAAAAGAAGATCATTAGGCTTGGCAGGATGTGATGAACCTTGTTTTTACTTCTCTCTGGGTTATAAACACTTTTTCCATCCCCTGTGCTGCTTTATTTCCTTTTAAACTTTAACTTTTCTGCATATAAAGGTTTAAATGGCAATAACTGAGGAGGGTGAAGTGATATCTCATGTCCTATAGAGACACCTATAAAACTGGTCAGGCAGCAAATTAAAATACCTGCAATGTGGAAATATGCCATAAAATTTCCAATTAAAAAAAAAAAAACATAATTAGCGGAATATATCTTATTACAAAAAAACAAAACAGAGTCACGATGACTGCACAAGAGCTTGATTACACTGGTGTCACCCTCTGAAGAGCGATCGGTGGTGGATCACTTTTCAGAGGGAGTTTAAGAGCCGATGAGGAGGGGATATGTCACCTCCTCACCGCCTGTTTTAACCCCTAAAAACCAGCACCACCACAACGGCACGGCTCCATTTATTTGACTGCAGATGGTAATGCCCACCGAACAGGGGCAGACTGACCATTTGGAAACTCGGGCTCTGCCCAAGGGCCCGGGGTCAGTAGGGGGCCCCATGAGATGCCCCTGGTACCTTTTTCATTGGCTTTTTTGAGTTTGGGCAAGGACATAGGGGCCCCATGATCCCCTATTGCCCGGGGCCCCATGAGTTGTCAGCCTGCCCCTGCCACCAAATGCAGCGGGGGGGTATCATTTTTGCTACATGTGTTCATCCCCGCCTGCTGCCTTTGCAGCTTTTTATTTTATTTATTTATTTCAGGTACTTATATAGCGCCATCAATTTACACAGCACTTTACATATATATTGTACATTCACATTAGTCCCTAACCCTCAAGGGGTGTACAATCTAAGGTCCCTAACTCACATTCATACATACACATACTAGGGACAATTTAGACAGGAGCCAGTTCACCTACCAGCATGTCTTTGGAGTGTGGGAGGAAACCCACACAGGCACAGGGAAAACATGCAAACTCCAGGCAGGTGGTGCTGGGGTTGGGATTCGAACCGATGACCCTAGTACTGCCAGAACGGAAGTGTTAACCACTTAGCCACTGTGCTTAAGGGCTGGTTCACACGACATGCGTTCCAATGCGTTTTTCTTCATCCAAAGCGCACAGATTACATGGTTGTCAATGGCATGGTTCACACCAGTGCTTGCAGTTCCAGTGCGTTATGGTTCCAGAAAAAAGAAGTAGAACAGGCTGCATTTTTCCTGCACAGAACTGTACTGGAATGCAGAAAAACGCACCAGAATTCCTAAAAAAAACCACATCAAAACGCACCAGAATGCATAAAAAAAGTAAAAATGCACCAGAATGCATAAAAAAACACATCAAAACGCACAAAAAAAGTGCCAAAAACTCTCATGCAGAAATGCACCCATACTGCGTTTCTGTGGTGTGAACCAGCCCTGTGGGGGTTGTAAAAACACAGCTAAACTGCGTGTTTTTACCACTCCCCACCTGCAACTGTAATCGAGGCTTTAAAGGGATTTTAGGAAAGGCAAACCTATAGGCCGACCGTCAGGCTGATCCTCAGGCTTTGGACCTGAAACAAGTGGGTAGCAAGGGAAGTGTGAAAACACCCTCTGCCTATTTGTTTCTGGCCAGTGCAGGGACTCAGAAGGGGTTGACTGTCCGACAGCCAGGCATCTAGCATTTTCAGAAGGCTGCCCATGCTTTCCTGGAGACAGGTTTCCTTTGTGTTTCTGGCAGATACAAATTTCTGACTCGAATAGTTCCTTATTTGCATTTCTTGTTTGGATGAGCTGCGTTCACAAGTTTGAAGCGTGAAGTTTTTCGATTTGGAGGTGCTGGTGAAGTTACAGCAGATAAATAGATGGAAATCCTGATGGACGGCAGTTATTTCACTCTCTGTAATGGGGGAGCGTACAAAATCTGGTGCAGCTCTGCATAGGAACCAATCAGCTTCCAGGTTTTATTATCAAAGATTAATGCAGGCCAAAGACGGGTCGAAAACCGGCCATTTTTAAAAAGAAAAAAATTCTGTCGTTCGATCGGCCGAAGTTACCACCAACGGTAAAAAAAATCGGCCAATTTTCATCCTGTCTACGGCCGGCATGTAATTACTTCTGTCCCTGCAGAGAGCTCCGCTATTATATTTGACATGAAAAAGTATTGCGGTTGCAACATTGTATCCATTTGTATCCATTTCGGATACAGATGGTTTTATTCAGATACAAATAGATACATTGCTGCAACCACAAGACTTTTCATATAACATATAATAGCGGACTGGAATTCTTCTTTTTCTTTTTCTTCTTCTTTTTCTTCCTCTCCCTCTTCTTCTTTTTCTTCTTCTTCTACTTCTTCTTCTTCCTCTTTTTCTTCTTTTTCCTCTTCCTCTTCTTCTTTATCTTCTTTTTCTACTTCTTTTTCTCTTCTTCTTTTTCTTCTTCTTGCAGGTCAACAAGCAGGTCTGCTCATGCGCAGAGTTTTTATCGGCAAAACGTTCGACCGATTTGCCCATCATTGCCGGGAAAATCAGCCGATCGGCAAAATCGGACGATTTTTTTCCAACTTTACCAATAAAAAAAATGTGCCGAAAAACGGCCGAACAATTAACCCATTAATGGTGCGAAAATCGTCCGATTTTCGACCCATCTATGGCCTGCATAACTGAACAAGCTGAAGGTAGAAGCTGATTGGCTGCCATGCACAGCTGCTCCTGATTTTGCTCTCTCCAGTGTCTTTATGAGCAATTGATACTTTAAAAATTTTTTTTACATTTTTTAATCCTTTTACATCTCGGTGTGTCTCCAATACCTGGTGGCACAGCTGCTGTATGTGCGGTGCGTTGTGGTGCCGTTCAGGGGTGGACTGACAACTCATGGGGCCCCCGGGCAATAGGGGACCATGGGGCCCCTGTGTCCTTGCCCACACTCAAACCACACCCAAAAAAGCCTATGAAAAAGGTACCAGGGGCATCTCATGGGGCCCTCTTCTGACCTCGGGCTCTCAGGCAGTGCCTGAGTTCCCAAATGTTCAGTCCGCCCCTGGTGCTGTTCCTTGTGAAAGTCCCCCCCAACGCATGTGACAGTAGAGCTTAATGCAGTGCAGCCCACCAGAACACATATCGCCCACCATGCCTTTTCAAACATAGCGGTGGGTTGGCAGCCCATTCATACTGAATTGGCCGCCTTTAGGGCCAGTTCACACTCCATGCGTTTCAGCTGATTTTTCAGCATCCAAAACGCACAGAAAGTAGGTTATATGGTTGTCAGTGTCATAGTTCACATCAGTGCTGGCAGTTCCAGTGCGTTCCGGTTGCATGAAAAAAAGTAGAACAGGCTGCATTTTTTCTGCACAGAACTGTACTGGAACACGCATCAAAAACACACTGGAATGCACATGTCCCTATTTAAATTGAAGAAAGAGAGGGGGCAAAATTAACTGGAATGCATAAAAAATGCACCGGAATGTGCCAAAAATGCAACCAAAATGCTGCAAAAACGCACATGCAAAAATGCGAAACGCATCTGGACTGCGTTTCTATAGTGTGAACCCTTACTCTAGGTTCACATCTAAGTGTTTTCCACAGCGTTTTGAATTTTGCAGAAACGCAGTACGTTTCATTTAGCGTGATTTCCTATGGGACACATTCACATCTCTGCATTTTCACCTGATGCTTTATTTTTGGAAAGGGTCAGGGACTTTTTTCAGCACAAAACGTTGCGTTTTTGGTTCTATAGACTGCAATAGAAACGCTGCAGAAAAGCATGTAGTGCAGTTTTGCTGCATTTTTTATGTGTTCTGATGCATTTTGCATTTTAAATCTGCCTAGCAACAAGAAAAAAAAATGACCAAAAAAAAAAGAAAAATGCAGGAAAAACTCGTAAAAAACGCAGTTGCAAAAACGCAATGCAGAAACGACTCAAACGCAACCAGCATAGGTGTGAACCTAGCCTTACTCTAGGCTAACACCTAAGTGTTTTCTGCAGCATTCTGCAGAAACGCAGTACAGTCCATTTAACATGATTTCCTATGGGACACATTCACATCTCTGTGTTTTCACCCGGCGCGTTTATTTGGAAAGGGTCAGGGACTTCTTTGAACACTAAACGTTGCGTTTTTGGTTCTATAGACTTCAATGGAGACACTGCTGAAAAGCATGTAGTGCATTTTTGATGAGTTTTTATGTGCTTTGCATTTTAATCTGCCCAGCAACAAGTAAAAAAAAACTCAAACGTGGCAAAAACGTATGTGCAAAAATGCAAAACGCACTGTAGAAATGGATCAACAGCAAACCGCATAGGTGTGAACCTCGCCTAAGTCAGTGACCTAGAAAAAGCATGAGCAGGGGTAGCTGTTTATAATTATTATTATAAGTAACACAGACATATATTTTAATCTACCTAGCAACAAGAACGTTTTTTAAGAAAGGACCCCCCCCCCCCCCCCCCCCGCAAAATGCATCCAAAATGCGGCAAAAACACTCGTTTTGGAAAGGGTCAGGGACTTTTTTGAACGCAAAACATTGCGTTTTTGGTTCTATAGACTTCAATGGAAACGCTGCAGAAAAGCATTTAGTGCATTTTTGCTGCATTTTTATGCGTTTTTGATGCGTTTTGCACTTTAAATGTGCCTAGCAACAAGAAAAAAAAAAGGAAAATGCGGAAAAAACAAGTAAAAAATGCAGGTGTAAAAAGCAATGCAGAAATGCCTCAAATGCAACCACCATAGGTGTGAACCTAGACTTAAGGCTGGATCACACTATAGAAACACAGTCCAGATGCGTTCCGGATGCATGTGCGTTTTTGCTGCGTTTTTTACTTTCATGTGATTTTGGAGGGTTTACATTGAAGTCTATGGCCCTCAATTCACATGAAAGTCGACCCAGAGTAGTGCAGGAACTACTTTGAAGTCGCTGTGACTTGAAGTCGCACAGATATGAATGGTACCCATTGGGAAACGGGGGGGGGGGGGGACTTGTCATGTGACTTTGGATAGTTTGGATGGGTGCATGTTACTTAGATTTGGCAGATCTAAAGTCAAACAAACGAATTGTAAAATGTATGGTGAGCCTTAGGGGGACTCTGACGGCAACACAAGCCATTGGATTGGCATGATAGCCAGGCCACCAACATCTTCAGAACCAGAGGTCTGGATCAGTTTTTTTCCTTTCTTTTCCTTTGGTTATGTTTTTTTTTTTTTGTTTTGTTTTGGGTTTTTTTTTGGATAAATGCCCTTCGGTCCATTTAACATGGTTTCCTGACGATCAAGTTCACATTTGTGCTTTTTAAACCAGTGCGGTTTTTTATAACCGCCTCCCGCCCGCCATATAGTAATATACGGACGCAAGGTGGTTCTCTCATTCTGGGAGGACGTCATATGACGTCCTCACATTCTAACCGCGCATGCGGTGCGCTGTGTCCCTCAAAAGAGCCGAAGATGTTGGCTCGGTCATGTGATCAGCTGTGCCCAATCACAGCTGATCACATGTAAACAGGGAAATGCCGGTTATCGGCATTTCTGTCCTCACGAGCTGTCACACTGACAGAAGAGGAGAGCCGGTAATTGGCATTACTCAGAGGGGACAGTGTGCCCTGATGATCAGTGTAGCCCCAGCAGTGCCACCTGTCAGTGTCCATCCGTGCCACCTGTCAGTGCTCATCCATGCCACCTGCCAGTGCCCATCAGTGCCACATTTCAGTGCCTACCAGTGCACATCAATGCCACATATCAGTGCCCATCTGAGCTGCCTTTCAGTGCCACCTATCAGTGCTGCCAATCACTGCCACCTATCAGTGCCAGTAAGTGCCGCCTATCAGTGCCAGTCAGTGCCGCCTATCAGTGTGCATCAGTGCCGCCTATCAGTGCCCGTCTGCTGCCTATCAGTGCCCGTCAGTGCTGCCTATCAGTGCCCCCTAACAGTGCCAGTCAGTGCCGCCTATCAGTGTCAGTCAGTGCAGCCTATCAGTGCCATATATGAGTGCTGCCTTTCAGTGCCCATCAGTGATGCCTGTCAATGCCCATCAGTGCCACCTACCAGTGCATTCTCATCAGTGCAGCCTATCAGTGCCCATCAGTGCAGCCTATCAGTGCCACCTATCAGTGCCCATCAGTGCAGCCTCATTAGCGCACATCAGTGAAGGAGACAAATCACTTATTTACAAAATTTTATAACAAAAACTAAGAAACGTTTTTTTTCCAAAACATTCCCCACGCTTGAAAATGACAAATGCTCCTAAGCTCTGCATTTATGAGCATTTAGTGGTCTTTTCTGCCTGAAGACTCCAGTCCAAAACGCACTAGTGATGCGTTTTTTTTTTGCCTCTAATCTATCTAATTTGCATGGACACATAGGCAGGCCCATGGATAAGGGGGTACCACCAGTCCTCCTGTATGGGGCCCAGGCCAGCAGGGGGAAATGTATGGCGCACAGGGAGGGTGATGGGTGCGGTGGGGGGGGCAATTACTGGAACAGATCCCCTATATGGCTCTCTCTGCAGCAGCTGAAAGCCAGTGGTAGGGAGAAGAGAAGAAGCCATCTTTCAGCTGCTGCAGAGGGGGAAGCCGGCAGCACTGTGGGGGCACACACAGGGGTCTGGACAGCATGGGGAAATGTATGGTGCACAGTGAGGGTGATGGGTGCGGTGGGGGGGGGGGTCAGTTACTGGAACTGATCCCCTGTATGGCTTTCCCTGCAGCAGCTGAAAGCCAGTGGTAGGGAGAAGAGAAGCCATGTTTTAGCTGCTGCAGAGAGGGAAGAAGAAGAGGAAGCCAGCAGCACAGGGGGGCCTGGACAGCAGGGGGAAATGTATAGTGCACAGGGAGGGTGATGGGTGCGGTGGGGGCAATTACTGGAAGGTTGAAAAGAAAAAGCCATCTTTCAGCTGCTGCAGAGAGAGCCGTACAGGGGATCGGTTCCAGTAATTTCTCCCCATCGCTGCACCCATCACCCTCCCTGTGCACCATACATTTCCCCCTGCTGGCCAGACCCCCCCCGTGTACCCCCACAGTGCTGCCGGCTTCCCCCTCTTCTTCCCACCGGCAGCTGCCAACACACAATAGACTGCTTCTGGATGGAAGTGGGGGAAGGGTCCAGTAAATATGTCACATTTGCCAGCCCCTTGCTTTCCTGAATGAACACAATGAGTGATCAATACCGATCACATGCAATGTCTATTCAGCCTAGTAAACAGTGTTTTTTTTGGGGGGTATGGGGGCCCCGTCAGGTTGGCTGTATGGGGCCCCGTGGTTTCTAACAATAGCTCTGCACATCTACAGGCTGAAGAAAAGAATGCCCAGCACCCGTTGAAGCTGCATTTTTTCTCATGCCCAGTGTGCACGGCCTCCTAAACAATAACGCACTATGTTTGTTTAACGCACTCGCCGGGGAAGAATGCAGCCGTATAGGTGAGCACAGCTAATGAATTACCAAAGGTCATCGCAGTTCTTCCTATTAACCTTCACACAGTGAGAAGTAACATTACCAGCAGTTCACACTTATTGTCCTATCAGTTCAACCAATCTTGTGCTTGTTTTCAGAAAGGCCGATAAAGCCCAGGAGGCCGTCTGCATACCACCATACAGGTCACCAGAGTCCTCTTCACTGCTGAAGATCAAGGATGGCTGGAAGGAGAAGATGACAGCAGGATCAAGCAGAACCTTCCTGGACACCTCTATCAGGACTCACATAGCCTCCTCCTTCTGCTAACCCGTCTTTACCAGCTGCAGGAGATGAGATCGGCCTATGGTCGTCCAAAACCGAAATCCCAGCTCGTCTATTAATTATCGAACTGCAGTGACAAGAACAGGTGGCAAGAATGACTCGGCTGTCTCCTAAAGAGGATAAATAGTCAGTGACGCGAGTTTCTGCTGCACCTAATGGCCCACTGGAGTGACATCACAGCCTCAGCCGTCAAAGTAATGATTACAAAGCCAGCATGATATTTTTCTGGGTGACACCTATACACTGTAGACAAATCCTCAACTGCTGCAAGGGTGGGATAACCAAGCTAAGCCTTGCTGCCGATGAGATATTTGGTGTTTGAAACAAAAGAACTTTTCACTTTTAGTTCTTTTATATCTTTAGATGTTATTTATTTTTGCTGAAACTTCTGTTTAACCTGAATCCTTGGCGTTGCAAAGATTTGAAAGATTGCTTTTTTTTTTTTTTTCTTCCTTGGTCTTCCCAATCATTTTTCTGGAGCTTCTTTTTTTGAAGTTTACAAAACCACCATGGCTGAAAAGTGCGACTTCATTGCTAACATGTACGGCTATGATTTGGGAGGCCACTTTGTGGATTTTAAGCCGTTGGGTTTTGGAGCCAACGGGTTGGTTCTGTCTGCTACGGACAGCAAAAATTCTCGGAAGGTGGCAGTGAAGAAGATAACCATCGGCGACTGTCGGAGCATGAAGCACGCCTTACGGGAGATAAAGATCATCCGACGTCTTAATCATGATAATATCGTGAAGGTTCATGCTGTATTGGGGCCAAGAGGGGCTGACCTGCAGGGGGATATATTTAGATACAACGTTGTGTACATCGTCCAGGAACACATGGAAACAGATCTTGCTCATCTTCTAGAACAAGGTCCTCTCAGTGAAGAACATGCCAAGCTGTTTATGTACCAGCTGCTTCGAGGCCTGAAGTACATCCACTCGGCCAATGTCCTACACAGGGACCTGAAACCAGCTAACATTTTCATCAGTACCGAGGACCTTGTTTTGAAAATTGGAGACTTTGGTTTGGCGAGGATTGTGGATCAACACTACTCACACAAGGTAAGTCCAGGTGCCTTCATATCATGTATACTTATATTTTGAAATAACAACTGATGAGTCTGGTTTTCAGGTGCGACATTCAGATGGTAGGGTCAGAATTTGGTGTAAACATTATGAAAGCGTAAATCCATCCTGCCTTGTATCAACGGTTCAGGCTGGTGGTGGTAATGGTGGTGTAATGGTGTGGGGGAGATTTTCTTGGCACACTTTCAGCCCCTTAATACCAATTGAGCATCATTTAAACACCATGGCCTACCTGGGTATTGTTGCTGACCATGTCCATCCCTTTATGACTCCAGTGTCCCTTCTGATGGCTCCTTCCAGCAGGATAATGCACCATGTCACAAAGCTCAAATCATCTCAAACTGGTTTGTTGAACATGACAATGAGATCACTGTACTCCACTGGCCTCCACAGTCACCAGATCTCAGTCCAATAGAGCACCTTTGGGATGTGGTGGATTCGCATCATGGATGTGCAGATGACAAATCTGCAACTGCGTGATGCTATCATGTCAATATGGACAAAAATCTGAGAAATGTTTCAAACACCTTGTTGTATATTGATCTGTTTCCTCTTGTACCAAATGTTTTTGTAGCTGTAATGGCTACCTTCATTTTGTAAAGTGCTGTGCAAACTGTTGGCGCTATATAAATCCTGTATAATAATAATAATATATGCTATACAGACAAAAGTTTGTGGAGAACGGATCATCGCACCTAACTATATGGCCATCTGATCCCCCATCCAAATTATTGAGTGCAGAAGTTTCCAGTGAAAGGTAATTGTAATGCTACAACATATAAAGACGTTTTAGACCAGCCTTTCTCAATCTTTTTGACATAAAAGAACCCTTGAAATATCCTTTTGGGTTCAGGGAACCCTTACCCCCCAGATAGCATAAAAGAACAATGGTGTCAATGGTTACTCATTTTAGGGGGAGAAATCGCTTATTGCCTAAGGAACCCCTAGCAGCCACTGAAGTAACCCTATGGTTCCACAGAACCCTAGTTGAGAAACCCTGTTTTAGACAATGGTGCACTTCCGGACTTTGGTGAAGGTTTGGTGAAGGTTCTTTTCCATTTCAACATGACAAAAAGCCAGCTCTATAAAGACATGGTTTGATGGGTTTGGTGTGGAGGAGCTTGAATAGTGACCTCAGTCCTACTGAATATCTTTGATATGAACTGCAATGACCAAGCTCTCATTCAACATCAGTATTTGACCCTTTGACTGAATAGGCACAAATTCTTCTAGACATGCTTCAAAATCTTGTGGGAAACCTTCCCAGAAGATTGGAGGCTGTTATGGTGGATCTGCAGGGATCAGTGTGTATACCAGGGTTTTTCAACCAGGGGTCCATGAAACCTTAGGGTTCCTCCAGAGGTTGCTAGGGATTCCTTGAGCAATGAACAATTTCCCCCTCTCAGATACGTTTTCACTGTAAAGGGGTAATTCTTCCCAATGACCACAAGCGTAAGGAGCAGAGGCGGACTGACCATTCGAGAACTCGGGCACTGCCTGATTGCCTCGGGGTCAGTAGGGGGCCCCATGAAATGCCCCTGGTACCTTTTTATAGCCTTTTTTTTGAGTGTGGGCAAGGACACAGGGGCCCCATGATCCCCTATTGCCTGGGGGCCACATGAGTTGTCAGTCCGCCCCTGGTAAGGAGCATTCTTCCCACTAACCATCACATTATTGTATCACGACTTGCAGATACAGTAATTCTTATATCTTTGAGATGAACTGCAATGACCATCACAAGCCAAGCTCTCATTCAACATCAGTATTTGACCCTTTGACTGAATAGGCACAAATTCTTCTAGACATGCTTCAAAATCGTGTGGGAAACCTTCCCAGAAGATTGGAGGCTGTTATGGTGGATCTGCAGGGATCAGTGTGTATACCAGGGTTTCTCAACCAGGGGTCCATGAAACCTTAGGGTTCCTCCAGAGGTTGCTAGGGATTCCTTGAGCAATGAACAATTTCCCCCTCTCAGATACGTTTTCGCTGTAAAGGGGTAATTCTTCCCAATGACCACAAGCGTAAGGAGCAGGGGCGGACTGACCATTCGAGAACTCGGGCACTGTCTGATTGCCCGGGGTCAGTAGGGGGCCCCATGAAATGCCCCTGGTACCTTTTTATAGCCTTTTTTTGAGTGTAGGCAAGGACACAGGGGCCCCATGATCCCCTATTGCCCGGGGGCTCCATGAGTTGTCAGTCCGCCCTTGGTAAGGAGCATTTTTCCCACTAACCATCACATTAATGTATCACAACTTGCAGGTACAGTAATTCTCAGAGGTTCCCTGAGATTGAAACGTTATTTCAAGGTTTAATTTGCGTTGGAAAGGTTGAGAAAGGCTGGTATATACAGTATACTATATGTATATAGATAGTTCATAGTGTATTAATAGTGCTGGATGCAATTCCATGAGGCCACGGTTGCCTCAGTGCCAAAAACTGAAAGCCAAAAAGAAAATGAATTACATTCCAAGAAACTAACCCTTAACATAAACACAGCCCTAAATCGTGACTCTAGCTAAAATGTTTGCTCTTCATCTATGGCTTTGAGACAGGAAGTGAAGGGAAAGTGGACAGAAAACAAGAAAAAATAACAGATGCTCTAATCCTTCCCAACTCTACCCAAAGCAAAATAAAAACTGGGCTAAAAATACTCTCTAAACTAACCTTTACATTTCAGTGACACTGTGATCGCAAAAAAAAAAACTTAATTCCAAAAGCAGTTCCATGACAAGATGTTGTAGTGTACCCAAGTCTCCAATGGCCTGCATATCCTATCTTTGCTTTCGTTGAATTACTACAGTCTCCATTAGAATCCTCACCCTTCTGGAAGTGTTGGATGTTCCTCATGGCTTGGTTTGGTTCCATCCACTGACTCCCTACGTCACTACTGTCCTGTACCAAAGCAAGGGCCAGAGGGTGGAACCACAGTACATAATGGGGGGCACAGGTATCTGACATCTCAGAAGTGTTATATGCTGAAGCATCTAGGGCTGTAGGCCTTCAGCAGAGCGGAGACAGAAGACAGGCCACTGGAGAAGTCATTTTTCTAGTCTTTTGCAGAGAACTACTTTTGGGTTTTTATTTTTTTGATGATGGAAGTATTATCCTTAACACAGCCCTTTACTATAGATCAGGGGCCTCCAAACTTTCTAAACAAAGTGCCAGTTTACTGTCCTTCAGACTTTGAGGGGGCTGGACTAGGGGCGGACTGTCCATTTGGAAACTCGGGCACTGCCCGAGGGCCCGGGGTCAGTAGGGGGACCCATGAGATGCCCCTGGTACCTTTTTCATAGGCTTTTTTGAGTTTGGGCAAGGACACAGGGGCCCCATGATCTCCTATTGCCCAGGGGCCCCATGAGTTGTCAGTCTGCCCCTGGTCTGGACTGTGAGTAGTTAAGACCCTGGCACCAATGGGAGTAAAAAATGCCCCTTCATTGACATTAGTGGGACAAATGGTGCCCTATTGTTGGTATCAAAGGGAGGAACCTAGAAGCTGGTTGGTTTCCATGATTCTTATGTTCTAGTTCTAGTAAATCCCCCTATCACATGAACCAAACCACCAAGTTTCCGATATTCAATCATTTTTTCTTTGAACTCTTTACTGCTTTAATGCATTTCACATTCTCAAAGCTACTTTTACAATTTAAAGCAATATTAAACCCAAAACAAAAAATTAAATATATTACGATCATTAGACGTGGTGGCTGCAGTAATTTTTCTTTTCCCTCTGCTGTTGGTGTCACAGGGAGTAATAGTGCCCCATTCTTGGTGCCAGTGAAAGGAATTAAGCCTCACTGTTGGTGTCAATGGGAGTAATAGTGCCCCATTGTTGGTGTCAGTGGGAGGAATATATGCCCCATTGTTGATGTCAGTGGAAATAATTAAGTCCTACTGTTGGTGTCAGCGGGAGTAATGGTGCCCCATTGTTGGTGTCAGTGGAAGGAATTAAGCCCCACTGTTGATGTTAGTGGGAGAAATAGTGTTGAGTTGTTAGTGTCAGTGGAAGAAATGAAGCCCCACTGTTGGTGTCAGTAGGAGGTATAGTACCCCAAGGGCCAGATGTTGGAGACCAGTGCTGTAGATAGATAAATAGATGCCCATCTGTTGATGTGTACACAGTCCTGCATTGCGCTCGGTTGGTAATGTGTGGGAAATGTGATGTGACTGGGGCATCTATACATGTTTAGCAGCTCCCGGTGTCCTGGGAATACATGCTTTAGACTTTGTAGCCATCCTCAGACTCTGCTCTGGTATGTATAGAGGGGAGAGAATAAAGTTTAAAGACGCAGAGCGCTCCGTGGCTTGTCTTCCCTTGTAGGGATTGTAGAATCTGTGCTCCACGTCATTTCTTCCCCGGGGAATTTCATTCTGTCACTGTCTAATGCAGGCCATAGATGGGTTGAAAACCAGCCGTTTTAAAAAAAAATAATGAAAAAACGACCATTCAATAGGCCGACGTTACCACCAATGGTAAAAGAAATCGGCCGATTTTTGTCCCGTCTACGTCCGGCATTTATTACTTCTCTCCCTTGAAGGGAGCTCCGCTATTATATTTTACATGAAAGTCTTGCAGTTGCAACAATGTATCTATTTGTATCCATTTCGGATACAGATGGTTTTATTCAGATACAAATAGATACATTGTTGCAACCGCAAGACTTTTCATATAACATATAATAGCGGACTGGAATTCTTCTTCTTCTTCCTTCTTTCTTCTTCCTTCTTTCTTCCTTTTTCTTCTTCTTCATTCTTCTTCTTTCTTCCTTCTTCCTTCATCTTCCTTCTTCCTGCTTCTTCCCTCTTCTTTCTTCCTTCATCTTCCTTCTTCTTCTTTCTTCCTTCTTCCTTTATGTTCCTTCTTCCTTCTTCTTTCTTCCTTCTTCCTTTATGTTCCTTCTTCCTTCTTCTTTCTTCCTTCTTCCTTTATGTTCCTTCTTCCTTCTTCTTTCTTCCTTCTTCCTTTATGTTCCTTCTTCCTTCTTCTTTCTTCCTTCTTCCTTTATGTTCCTTCTTCCTTCTTCTTTCTTCCTTCTTCCTTTATGTTCCTTCTTCCTTCTTCTTTCTTCCTTCTTCCTTCTTCTTCTTTCTTCCTTCTTCTTCCTTCCTTCTTTCTTCCTTCTTCTTCTTCCTTCCTTCTTCTTCCTTCTTCTTCTTTCTTCCTTCTTCTTCTTCTTCCTTCTTCTTCTTTCTTCCTTCTTCTTTGTCACAGCTCATGCGCAGATTTTTTATCAGTAAAATGATCGGCCGATTTCGGATACAGATGGTTTTATTCGGATACAAATGGATACATTTGTTGCAACCGCAATACTTTTCATAGAAAATATAATAGCGGACTGGAATTCTTTTTCTTCCCTCTTCCTTCTTCCTTCTTTCTTCTTTCTTCTTCCTTCTTCTTTCTTCCTTTTTCTTCCTTCTTCTTCTTTCTTCCTTCTTCTTTCTTCTTCGTCACAGCTCACGCGCAGATTTTTTATCGGTAAAAAGATCGGCCGATTTGCCCATCATTGCCGGGAAAATCGGCCGATCGGCAAAGTCTCAGAGCAGTAGCTGGTCTACAGAGCGTTTCATCTGCTTATTGCTCAGCATTGAGTACAAAGGATCCCTACTTTATATTAGAACTAGAGATGAGCGAAGAAATGAAAAATTCGATTCGGCTGATTCGGCGAATTCCAGTGTGAAATTCGATTCGATGCGAATTTCTCCGCTACGAAGATGACTTATTTAAAGGGTTTCTAGGCTTCAGAGAGCCTTTAAATTAGTGCAGAACACTGTACCTTTAATTTAAATGCCCTTGGAGATGAGGAAGGAGAAGGAGAAGGAGAAGGATGAGACGAAGGAGAAGGAGAAGGATGAGAAGAAGGAGAAGGAGAAGGATGAGAAGAAGGAGAAGGATGAGAAGAAGGAGAAGGATGAGAAGAAGGAGAAGGAGAAGGAGAAGGATGAGAAGAAGGAGAAGGAGAAGGATGAGAAGAAGGAGAAGGAGAAGGATGAGAAGAAGGAGAAGGATGAGAAGGAGAAGGATGAGAAGAAGAAGGATGAGAAGAAGGAGAAGGATGAGAAGAAGGAGAAGGAGAAGGATGAGAAGAAGGAGAAGGAGAAGGATGAGAAGAAAGAGAAGGATGAGAAGAAGAAGGATGAGAAGAAGGAGAAGGATGAGAAGAAGAAGGATGAGAAGAAGGAAAAGGATGAGAAGAAGAAGGATGAGAAGAAGGAGAAGGATGAGAAGAAGGAGAATGATGAGAAGAAGGAGAAGGATGATAAGAAGGAGAAGGAAGAGAAGAAGGAGAAGGAGAAGGATGAGAAGAAGGAGAAGGATGAGAAGAAGGAGAAGGATGAGAAGAAGGAGAAGGAGAAGGATGAGAAGAAGGAGAAGGATGAGAAGAAGAAGGATGAGAAGAAGGATGAGAAGAAGGAGGAGAAGGATGAGAAGAAGAAGGATGAGAAGAAGGAGAAGGATGAGAAGAAGGAGAATGATGAGAAGAAGGAGAAGGATGAGAAGAAGGAGAAGGATGAGAAGAAGGAGAAGGATGAGAAGAAGGAGAAGGATGAGAAGAAGGAGAAGGAGAAGGATGAGAAGAAAAAGGATGAGAAGAAGGAGAAGGAGAAGGATGAGAAGAAGGAGAAGGATGAGAAGGAGAAGGAGAAGGATGAGAAGAAGGAGAAGGAGAAGGATGAGAAGAAGGAGAAGGATGAGAAGAAGGAGAAGGATGAGAAGAAGGAGAAGGAGAAGCAGAAGAAGAAGGATGAGAAGAAGGAGAAGGAGAAGGATGAGAAGAAGGAGAAGGAGAAGGATGAGAAGAAGGAGAAGGATGAGAAGAAGGATGAGCAGAAGGAGAAGGATGAGAAGAAGGAGAAGGATGAGAAGAAGGAGAAGGATGAGAAGAAGGATGAGAAGAAGGATGAGAAGAAGGAGAAGGATGAGAAGAAGGACAGTTCTGTGACAGTTTCTGTCTATTTCTGACAGTTCTGGGACATTCACTCCATACAGCGGTTTCAACCGCTGTATGGAGGGAATGTCATAGAACTGTCAGAAATAGACTATTAATGACAGTTCTGGGACTGTCCTTCCATGCAGCGGTTGAAACATTGTATGTATTTGTTTCCATAAATGGATCCATTTATGGAAACAAATACATACAATGTTTCAACCGCTGCATGGAAGGACAGTCCCAGAACTGTCATTAATAGTCTATTTCTGACAGTTCCATGACATTCCCTCCATACAGCGGTTAAAACAGCTGTATGGAGTGAATGTCCCAGAACTGTCATAAATAGTCTATTTCTGACAGATCTGGGACATTCACTCCATACAGCTGTTTTAACCGCTGTATGGAGGGAATGTCATGGAACTGTCAGAAATAGACTATTAATGACAGTTGTGGGACTGTCCTTCCATACAGCGGTTGAAACATTGTATGTATTTGTTTCCATAAATGGATCCATTTATGGAAACAAATACATACAATGTTTCAACCGCTGCATTGAAGGACAGTCCCAGAACTGTCATTAATAGTCTATTTCTGACAGTTCCATGACATTCCCTCCATACAGCGGTTAAAACAGCTGTATGCAGTGAATGTCCCAGAACTGTCATAAATAGTCTATTTCTGACAGATCTGGGACATTCACTCCATACAGCTGTTTTAACCGCTGTATGGAGGGAATGTCATGGAACTGTCAGAAATAGACTATTAATGACAGTTCTGGGACTGTCCTTCCATGCAGCGGTTGAAACATTGTATGTATTTGTTTCCATAAATGGATCCATTTATGGAAACAAATACATACAATGTTTCAACCGCTGTATGGAAGGACAGTCCCACAACTGTCATTAATAGTCTATTTCTGACAGTTCCATGACATTCCCTCCATACAGCGGTTAAAACAGCTGTATGCAGTGAATGTCCCAGAACTGTCATAAATAGTCTATTTCTGACAGATCTGGGACATTCACTCCATACAGCTGTTTTAACCGCTGTATGGAGGGAATGTCATGGAACTGTCAGAAATAGACTATTAATGACAGTTCTGGGACTGTCCTTCCATGCAGCGGTTGAAACATTGTATGTATTTGTTTCCATAAATGGATCCATTTATGGAAACAAATACATACAATGTTTCAACCGCTGTATGGAAGGACAGTCCCACAACTGTCATTAATAGTCTATTTCTGACAGTTCCATGACATTCCCTCCATACAGCGGTTAAAACAGCTGTATGCAGTGAATGTCCCAGAACTGTCATAAATAGTCTATTTCTGACAGATCTGGGACATTCACTCCATACAGCTGTTTTAACCGCTGTATGGAGGGAATGTCATGGAACTGTCAGAAATAGACTATTAATGACAGTTCTGGGACTGTCCTTCCATGCAGCGGTTGAAACATTGTATGTATTTGTTTCCATAAATGGATCCATTTATGGAAACAAATACATACAATGTTTCAACCGCTGTATGGAAGGACAGTCCCACAACTGTCATTAATAGTCTATTTCTGACAGTTCCATGACATTCCCTCCATACAGCGGTTAAAACAGCTGTATGCAGTGAATGTCCCAGAACTGTCATAAATAGTCTATTTCTGACAGATCTGGGACATTCACTCCATACAGCTGTTTTAACCGCTGTATGGAGGGAATGTCATGGAACTGTCAGAAATAGACTATTAATGACAGTTGTGGGACTGTCCTTCCATACAGCGGTTGAAACATTGTATGTATTTGTTTCCATAAATGGATCCATTTATGGAAACAAATACATACGGAAACAAATACATACAATGTTTCAACCGCTGTATGGAAGGACAGTCCCACAACTGTCATTAATAGTCTATTTCTGACAGTTCCATGACATTCCCTCCATACAGCGGTTAAAACAGCTGTATGCAGTGAATGTCCCAGAACTGTCATAAATAGTCTATTTCTGATAGATCTGGGACATTCACTCCATACAGCTGTTTTAACCGCTGTATGGAGGGAATGTCATGGAACTGTCAGAAATAGACTATTAATGACAGTTCTGGGACTGTCCTTCCATGCAGCGGTTGAAACATTGTATGTATTTGTTTCCATAAATGGATCCATTTATGGAAACAAATACATACAATGTTTCAACCGCTGTATGGAAGGACAGTCCCACAACTGTCATTAATAGTCTATTTCTGACAGTTCCATGACATTCCCTCCATACAGCGGTTAAAACAGCTGTATGCAGTGAATGTCCCAGAACTGTCATAAATAGTCTATTTCTGACAGATCTGGGACATTCACTCCATACAGCTGTTTTAACCGCTGTATGGAGGGAATGTCATGGAACTGTCAGAAATAGACTATTAATGACAGTTCTGGGACTGTCCTTCCATGCAGCGGTTGAAACATTGTATGTATTTGTTTCCATAAATGGATCCATTTATGGAAACAAATACATACAATGTTTCAACCGCTGTATGGAAGGACAGTCCCACAACTGTCATTAATAGTCTATTTCTGACAGTTCCATGACATTCCCTCCATACAGCGGTTAAAACAGCTGTATGCAGTGAATGTCCCAGAACTGTCATAAATAGTCTATTTCTGACAGATCTGGGACATTCACTCCATACAGCTGTTTTAACCGCTGTACGGAGGGAATGTCATGGAACTGTCAGAAATAGACTATTAATGACAGTTGTGGGACTGTCCTTCCATACAGCGGTTGAAACATTGTATGTATTTGTTTCCATAAATGGATCCATTTATGGAAACAAATACATACGGAAACAAATACATACAATGTTTCAACCGCTGTATGGAAGGACAGTCCCACAACTGTCATTAATAGTCTATTTCTGACAGTTCCATGACATTCCCTCCATACAGCGGTTAAAACAGCTGTATGCAGTGAATGTCCCAGAACTGTCATAAATAGTCTATTTCTGATAGATCTGGGACATTCACTCCATACAGCTGTTTTAACCGCTGTATGGAGGGAATGTCATGGAACTGTCAGAAATAGACTATTAATGACAGTTGTGGGACTGTCCTTCCATGCAGCGGTTGAAACATTGTATGTATTTGTTTCCATAAATGGATCCATTTATGGAAACAAATACATACAATGTTTCAACCGCTGTATGGAAGGACAGTCCCACAACTGTCATTAATAGTCTATTTCTGACAGTTCCATGACATTCCCTCCATACAGCGGTTAAAACAGCTGTATGCAGTGAATGTCCCAGAACTGTCATAAATAGTCTATTTCTGACAGATCTGGGACATTCACTCCATACAGCTGTTTTAACCGCTGTATGGAGGGAATGTCATGGAACTGTCAGAAATAGACTATTAATGACAGTTCTGGGACTGTCCTTCCATGCAGCGGTTGAAACATTGTATGTATTTGTTTCCATAAATGGATCCATTTATGGAAACAAATACATACAATGTTTCAACCGCTGTATGGAAGGACAGTCCCACAACTGTCATTAATAGTCTATTTCTGACAGTTCCATGACATTCCCTCCATACAGCGGTTAAAACAGCTGTATGCAGTGAATGTCCCAGAACTGTCATAAATAGTCTATTTCTGACAGATCTGGGACATTCACTCCATACAGCTGTTTTAACCGCTGTATGGAGGGAATGTCATGGAACTGTCAGAAATAGACTATTAATGACAGTTGTGGGACTGTCCTTCCATACAGCGGTTGAAACATTGTATGTATTTGTTTCCATAAATGGATCCATTTATGGAAACAAATACATACGGAAACAAATACATACAATGTTTCAACCGCTGTATGGAAGGACAGTCCCACAACTGTCATTAATAGTCTATTTCTGACAGTTCCATGACATTCCCTCCATACAGCGGTTAAAACAGCTGTATGCAGTGAATGTCCCAGAACTGTCATAAATAGTCTATTTCTGACAGTTCTGGGACATTCACTCCATACAGCGGTTTCCGGCAAAAAGTGTATGTGCAGAGTTCCTCTATTCTGCAGATACACTTAGAGGAGCTCTGCAGATACACTTAGAGGAGCTCTGCACATACACTTTTTTCCGGTTTGGAATTATTCTTATTTTCATCCTACTTCTTCTTCTTCTTCTTCATCCTCATCCTCATCCTCTTCTTCTTCTGAGGATGAGGATGAGGATGAAGAAGAAGAAGAAGAAGAAGAAGTAGGATGAAAATAAGATTAATTCCAAGCCGGCAAAAAGTGTATGTGCAGAGCTCCTCTAAGTGTATCTGCAGAGCTCCTCTAAGTGTATCTGCAGAATAGAGGAACTCTGCACATACACTTTTTGCCGGCTTGGAATTATTCTTCTTTTCATCCTACTTCTTCTTCTTCTTTTTCTTCATCCTCATCCTCAGAAGATGAGGATGAGGAAGAAGAAGAAGAAGAAGAAGAAGAAGAAGAAGAAGAAGAAGAAGAAGAAGAAGAAGAAGTATAATGAAAAGAAGAATAATTCCATGCCGGCAAAAAGTGTATGTGCAGAGTTCCTCTATTTCTGACAGTTCTCTCACAGCTTCTTCACATGTACAGCGGTTGAAATATCTGTATCCTAAATGGAAACTAATAGATACAAATTGTATCTATTAGTTTCCATTTAGGATACAGATGTTTCAACCGCTGTACATGTGAAGAAGCTGTGAGAGAACTGTCAGAAATAGAGGAACTCTGCACATACACTTTTTGCCGGCTTGGAATTATTCTTCTTTTCATCCTACTTCTTCTTCTTCTTCTTCTTCTTCTTCTTCTTCTTCATCCTCATCCTCATCCTCTTCTTCTGAGGATGAAGAAGAAGAAGAAGTAGGATGAAAAGAAGAATAATTCCAAGCCGGCAAAAAGTGTATGTGCAGAGTTCCTCTATTTCTGACAGTTCTCTCACAACTTCTTCACATGTACAGTGGTTGAAACATCTGTATCCTAAATGTAAACTAATAGATACAATGTTTCAACCGCTAAACATGTGTTCCTTCTGTCAGAGAACTGTCAGAAATAGCGGAGCTCACTGCAGGGACACTTTTGCCGGCTGATCGGGAAATGTTCGATTCGCGCACCCGAAGTAGGCAAAATTTCGGTTTCGACACGAATCGAATATTTCCTGAAATTCGACTCGAATTCCGGTTCGCCTAGTTCGATTCGCTCATCTCTAATTAGAACTGTGACCTCCCTTAACAAGATATATGTCTGTGTTCCTTCATTATAAACAGCTGCCCTGCTTATGCTTTTTCTAGGTCACTGACTAAATTCGGCCATACACGGGTCGAATTCCGAAAGAATTTTCTTTCGAAAATCTTTTCTAAGAATTTTCGTTTGAATTTCGCACCATTAGTGGGTCACAGAAACAGCCGATTTTCATGTAACCATCGAATTTGAGTGATTGGGCATGTTGGAAATGTTTTTGAAAAACAAACAAACTTCGAATCAATGGTGGGAGAATCGCGCGGGAAATATAAAGCTGTGACCTGGAAAGAAAAGAACATTCTTGGCCATGAAAAATTATTTTCTGCAGCAACATGAGGAGAAATTGAAAGCTTGGTTGGTTGAATTTCAAAATCAATGGTGGCACCAAATGCACGAAATTTCTGATTTTCGAAAGAAACTTTGTTCAGAATTTGACCCATGTATGGCCTGCGTTAGGCTAGGTTCACACCTATGCAATATGTGTTTGATCCGTTTCTGCAGTGCGTTTTGCATTTTTGCACATGCGTTTTTGCCGCATTTGTGTTTTTTTAACTTGTTGCTGGGCATATTAAATCTAAAAAACATCAAAAACGCACTACATGCTTTTCTGCAGCATCTCTATTGAAGTCTATAGAACCAAAAATGCAATGTTTTGCATTCAAAGATGTCCCTGACCTTTTTCCAAAAACGCACCGGGTGAAAACGCAGAGATGTGAACCTGTCTCATAGGAAATCATGTTAAATGGACCGTAGTGCTTTTCTGCAAAATGCTGCGGAAAACACTTAGTTGTGATCCTAGGGTAAGGCTAGGTTCACACCTATGCTGGTTGCATTCGAGCCGTTTCTGCATTGCGTTTTGGCACCTGCGTTTTTATGTGTTTTTGCCGCATTTTGCTTTTTTTTATTATTTTTTTTTCTTGTTGCTAGGCAGATTTAAAATGCAAAATGCATCAAAAACACATACAAAATGTAGCAAAAACGCACTACATGCTTTTCTGCAGCATCTCCATTGAAGTCTATAGAACCAAAAACGCAATGTTTTGCGTTCAAAAAAGTCCCTGACCCTTTCTAAAAAAAAACACCGGGTGAAAACGCGCAGATGTGAACGTGTCCCATAGGAAATCATGTTAAAAGGACTGCTGTGCATTTTACAGAATGCTGCAGAAAACACTTAGGTGTGATCCTAGGGTAAGGCTAGGTTCACCCCTATGCTGGTTGCGTTTGAGCCATTTCTGCATTGCATTTGGCACCTGTGTTTTTTACGTGTTTTTGCCGCATTTTGCTTTTTTTTGTCATTTTTTTTTTCTTGTTGCTAGGCAGATTTAAAATGCAAAACGTGGCAAAAACGCATTAAAAAATGCAGAAAAAACGCACTACATGCTTTTCTGCAGCGTCTCTATTGAAGTCTATAGAACCAAAAACGCAACGTTTTGTGTTTAAAAAACGCATCGGGTGAAAATGTGGAGATGTGAACCTGTCCCATAGGAAATCATGTTAAATGGACTGCTGTGCGTTTCCACAAAATGCAGCAGAAAACACTTAAGTGTGAACTGAGACTAAAAGAATAACTCCACTTTTTTTTTTGTCATTTTTTTTTCTTGTTGCTAGGCAGATTTAAAATGCAAAACGTGGCAAAAACGCATAAAAAATGCAGCAAAAAATGCACTACATGCTTTTTTGCAGCATCTCTATTGAAGTCTATAGAACCAAAAATGCAACGTTTTGTGTTTAAAAAACGCATCGGGTGAAAATGTGGAGATGTGAACCTGTCCCATAGGAAATCATGTTAAATGGACTGCTGTGCGTTTCCACAAAACGCAGCAGAAAACACTTAAGTGTGAACCGAGACTAAAAGAGTAACTCCACTTTTGTTGAGAAAAAAACCTTCCCGTCTGTGTGATTTATGTACATTGCAGGGATTTTAACAAACTTTATGCAAAGTCGTCCTACCTGTTGTTATTTTGAAGAAATAGCTGTTTGTCGGTGTCCATGTGCTGTGAATCTGTATGGGAGTCACTATATAATTATCAATCAGCTGCTGCACCTGCAGGGCTCTAACAAGGAAAGTGGCAGGGTCTGCATCCCTTTAGACATGATTTCCCATTGGGATTATCTCCCCAAAAATGAAATTTGTGTTGCAGGGGATGCCAAAAATCTGACTTGTATCTTAGTGCAGACTGGGAAAATCACTGAGCCAATCACACAAGCAGGAAATGACATTTGTTTGGGGGTGTTCCGTATACTATCTGTGTACAGAACACCTCCAGGTAGCCATATTGCATTGTATTTTACAGAAAATGACAGCGCTAAGTTTTGAAAAGGAAAGGTCATTTTTAATAACATTCAATTACTAAATGACTTGAGTTGCAATTGTAAACGCTATATTATTATTTTTTGTGTTTATTGCAGGTGCTTATTTTTTTTTTAATTTGCTTTTTTCCCACAAAAGTGGAGTTACCCTTTAACCTCCTTAGCGGTTTTCCCGAGTGTAGTTCGGGGTAAAATTTCTATACCAAGAGCGGTAACCCCGAGCTACACTCGGGCTTACCATGCGGCGTTGCTCAGGGGGTCCCTGCAGCGCTTACCTTGTCCTTCGCTCCCACGATGTGTCCCCTGCAGCGTCCCCGGCCATCTCCTCCGGCCGATGCCGGCATTCGGCTTCCGTGTTCCGGTCCCTGTGACGACGGGACGTATGGACGCCGGAACCGGCGGGAAATTTGAAATTTTAAAAAAATTTCATTTTTTCTGTCATTGCTGTTTCAATGCATTTCACATATATTTTGTCCCTACTGCTTTGTCCGGCGCTCTGCCTGCATTTTGACTGTTCTTTCTGCCTGGAAACTTAGAAAAGTCCATGGCGTCCAAAAAGCGTCCCTTTAGGTCAAAATCGGTTTTAGAACAGCGATAGTAAATCAGAACCACTTGCAGAATTGAGTGATAATGATTCGTGGGGGAAATTCGTCATCAGACACTGAAAACGATTTTGCGACTTTGCTCAGCGATGTGCGAACTTGGCGCTATATTTCAAATTTCAGTGTTTTTGGTTTGATTATATTATTGAATTAAATTTATTATTATTATATTATTATTTTTTATGAATTTTTATTATATTATAATTTATGATTTCGTGTTTCAAGTTTTATCCTACCCGGGATGTTTACTAGACTCTTGTTCTGACAGATTTCAGTGAGTTATTCCTAAAAATTACAGCCTACAATAAAAAATTACATATTTCCATGCAAAAAAATGGTACCGCTTTCAGCACAAAAAATCGTAAAGAATCATACCGCCAGGGAGGATAACAAGCACAGGCGCTGTTAGACCAGTGGTTCTGAACCTGTGGGTCGCGACCCCTTTGGGGGTTGAACGACCCTTTCACAGGGGTCCCCTAAGACCATCAGGAAACACGTTTCCGATGTGTAAAGAGCAGCTACTGTGTAGAAAGCAGCTGCTGTGTTGAAAGCAGCTACTCTGTTAAAAGCAGCTACTGTGTTGAAAGCAGCAGTATTGGAGGTAAAACGACACTCATGAATTATAATTACTGGGTAAATAATTTTATGGTTGGGGGTCACCACAACATGAGGGACTGTATTAAAGGGTCGCGGCATTAGGAAGGTTGAGAACCACTGTGTTAGAGGGTTGTAATGCACAGGCACAGCCAGGACAGTGAAGGCTTTCATGGCTGGAAGAAACTGCAGCTGTCGTACCGAGGTGGGTATATATCTGTGAAGGAGTAGTGGGTTAGGTTAGGTCAGGTCCTAAGTGTACTTATCCTTTAATTGCTAACAGCAATGGGCAGCAGGACATCAGTGGGACACAGAGAGCTCTGCACCAATTGGATATTTCCTTGGTCTCCTACATTTCTTAAACCAGCCTTGGCTGGCCAAGCAAAGAACGGTTCCCTTCTCTAAGGTTACATAATCCTAACCTAACTCGAACATCTCACTTTAAATTTAAAGTCTAACTTTTGGGTTTCCCCACAAAAATTTTCATTCTTTCCTGATTTTATCTCACCAGTACAGTGTGAATGAAGAGTGCTATGGTGACACCCACTTAGGGAGTAGGACCATGACACCATGCACTTTCAGTATAATCCTCAGTCTTCTGGATCGAGTGATGCTGAATGTTATTCAACCTGGAGGACTGAGGACATCTTGTGAAGCATAGGTCCTTCAACTCTTGATTAAATACATGGAGATCAGTTGGCGCAAGTTAGATGTCCACTGTCAGGTCCATATCCCCACTATGAGGGGAGAAAAAAGTAAAGGGGAGAGGAACAAGAAGACCACTGCTGTGTCCGCTAGGGGTACCAGGATGGTCGTCCCTTCAAGGCTGCCTTCAGGGTGGAGCAGAAGCTGGTCTCCAATGGCACATGTGAAAGAAGGTAGAGAGTGCAGACCATTATATACTTGGAACTGGATGCCTATGCCAACCGGTCCCGAAGGATTACATTGGACTCCAGATGTGCCTGTATTTACTTTCTATAATGTGAATTTATATTTAAAAGATTGCTTTTTAATAAAGTGTATAATGGTGTGCACTCACCGGCGCCTTCTCTACCACCTTTCTTCAACTCTTGATTAAAGGTGACAATTTCAGCCAAAACTGCTTGTTTTTATATAATATATGGACTACAATAAGAGGACATAATTGGGCTTTAACCCTCCAGCTAGCTTTGTATACTCGCCCTCTTGTACCAGGATACTCTGATTCTCCTAGAAAAGGGGTCTCTAAACTTTTAAAACAAAGGGCCAGTTTTATCCATTAGACTTTAGGGGGGCCAGATTGTGGTCATTGAGGGTAAAAAATGTCCCAGGGCCCAGCATCAGTGAGAATAAACATGGCCTCAGGATTGATGGCCAGTAGGAGAAGGTGTCCCATCATTGTTATTAGTGGGAAGAATAGTTCCCCACTATTGGTATCAGTGGAAGAAATAGTGCCCCATTGTTCATGTCAATAGAAGGAACAGTGCCCCATTGTTGGTGTCAGTTGGAGATATAGTGCCCCATCATTGGTGTCAGTGGGAGGAATAGTGCCTCATCATTGGTGTCAGTGGAAGGAATAGTGCTCCATCATTGGTATCAGTGGGAGGAATAGTGCCCCATCATTGATATTAGTGGGTAGAATAGTGCCCCATCATTGGTGTCAGTGGGAGGAATAGTGCCCCATCATTGGTATTAGTGGGTAGAATAGTGCCCCATCATTGGTGTCAGTGGGAGGAATAGTGCCCCATCATTGGTATTAGTGGGAGGAATAGTGCCCCATCATTGGTGTCAGTGGGAAGAATAGTGCTCCCTCATTGGTATTAGTGGGAGGAATAGTACCCTATCATTGATATTAGTGGGAGGAATAGTGCTCCATCATTGGTATTAGTGGGAGGAATAGTGCCCCATCATTGGTATTAGTGGGAGGAATAGTGTCCCATCATTGGTATTAGTGGGAGGAATAGTGCTCCATCATTGGTATTAGTGGGAGGAATAGTGCCCCATCATTGGTATTAGTGGGAGGATTAGTGCCCCGTCATTGGTATTAGTGGGAGGAATAGTGCCCCATCATTGGTGTCAGTGGGAGGAATAGTGCCCCATCATTGGTATTAGTGGGAGGAATAGTGCCCCATCATTGGTGTCAGTGGGAGGAATAGTGCCCCATCATTGGTATTAGTGGGAGGAATAGTGCTCCATCATTGGTATTAGTGGGAGGAATAGTGCTCCATCATTGATATAAGTGGGAGGAATAGTACCCCATCATTGGTATCAGTGGGAGGAATAGTGTCCCATCATTGATATTAGTGGGAGGAATAGTACCCCGTCATTGCTATTAGTGGAAGGAATAGTACCCCATCATTGGTATTAGTGGGAGGAATAGTGCTCCATCATTGGTATTAGTGGGAGGAATAGTGCTCCATCATTGATATAAGTGGGAGGAATAGTACCCCATCATTGATATTAGTGGGAGGAATAGTGCCCCATCATTGGTGTCAGTGGGAGGAATAGTGCTCCATCATTGGTATTAGTGGGAGGAATAGTGCTCCATCATTGATATAAGTGGGAGGAATAGTACCCCATCATTGGTATCAGTGGGAGGAATAGTGTCCCATCATTGATATTAGTGGGAGGAATAGTACCCCGTCATTGCTATTAGTGGAAGGAATAGTACCCCATCATTGGTATCAGTGGGAGGAATAGTGCCCTATCATTGATATTAGAGGGAGGAATAGTACCCTAACATTGATATTAGTGAGAGGAATAGTGCCCTAACATTGATATTAGTGGGGGGAATAGTGCCCCATCATTGGTATTTGTGGGAAGAATAGTGCTCCATCATTGATATTAGTGCGAGGAATAGTGCCCCATCATTGGTATCAGTGGGAGGAATAGTGCCCCATCATTGATATTAGTGGGAGGAATAGTACCCCATCATTGATATTAGTGGGAGGAATAGTGCCCCATCATTGGTGTCAGTGGGAGGAATAGTGCCCCATCATTGGTATTAGTGGGAGGAATAGTGCTCCATCATTGGTGTCAGTGGGAGGAATAGTGTCCCATCATTGGTTTTAATGGGAGGAATAGTGCCCCATCATTGATATCAGTGGGAGGAATAGTTCCCCATTATTGATATCAGTGCGAGGAATAGTGCCCCATCATTGGGGTCAGTGGGAGGAATAGTGCCCCAAGGGCAGGATATAGGCTAGCAACACAGTTTGGAGTCCACTGCCCTAGATTATACCATGGCTGCCCAGTACCCATACAGTAACCTAGGCATGTACTGTAGGAGGATCTGGTGATATTGAGAAAGAATAAATCTAGCATTTTGAATAATATATCAATAGTCCCCTAACCTTACACATCCAGGTCACCCAGTCCATGAATTTAGGACAAACGCTGGTGGATAAAATGCACTCGCCGGCTACTTTATTAGGTACACCTGTTCAGTTACTTGGTAACACAAATTGCTAAATAGCCAATCACATGACAGAAACTCCATGCATTTAGACATCTAGATGTGGTGAAGACAACTTGCTGAATTTCAAACTGAGCACCAGAATTGGGAAGAAAGGGGATGTAAGTGACTTTGAACGTTGCATGGTTGGTTGGTGCAGGACTGGCTGGTCTGAGTATTTCAAAAACTGCTGATCTACTGGGATTTTCACACACAACCGTCTCTAGGGATTACAGGGAATGGTCCAAATAAGAGAAAAGAGAAAGAGCGGCAGTTGTCCGATTGAAAATGCCTTGTTGATGTCAGAGGTCAGAGGAGAATGTGCAGACTGGTTCGAGGTGATAGAAAGGCAACAGTAACTTGAATAACCACTTGTTACAACCAAGAATACCATCTCTGAATACAAAACATGTTGAATGTTGAACCTTGAGGCAGATGAGCTACAGCAGCAGAAGACCACACCGGGTGCCACTCCTGTCAGCTAAGAACAGGAAACGGAGGCTACAATTCGCACAGGCTCACCAAAATTGGACAATAGAAGATTGGAAAAACGTTCCCTGGTCTGAGGAGTCTCAATTTCAGCTCCGACATTCAGATAGTCGGGTCAGCATTTGGCGTAAACAACATGAAAGCATGGATCCATCCTGCCTTGTATCAATGGTTCAGGCTGGTGGTGGTGGTGTAATGGTATGGGGGAGATTTTCTTGGCACACTTTGGGCCCCTTAGTACCAATTGAACATCATTTAAATGTCACGACCTCCCCGAGTATTGTTGCTGACCATGTCCATCCCTTTATGACTACAGTGTCCCCATCTTCTGATGGCTCCTTCCAGCAGGATAATGCTCCATGTCACAAAGCTCAAATCATCTCCAACTGGTTTCTAGAACATGACAATGAGATCACTGGACTCCAAAGGCCTCCACAGTCACCAGATCTCCATCCAATAGAGCACCTTTGGGATGTGGGGGAACGGGAGATTCCCATCATGGATGTGCAGCCGACAAATCTGCAGCAACTGCGTGATGCTATCATGTCAATATGGACCAAAATCTGAGGAATGTTTCCAACACCTTGTAGAATCTATGCCACGAAGAATGAAGGCAAAAGGGGGTCCAACCGGTACTAGCAAGGTAGACCTAATAAAGTGGCCAGTGAGTGTTCATATCTTCTGTACTCTGCAAGTGATTTCTCAGCTATTCCAACATGCTGCTCCCATTACCAATGCAGAGTTTTCTGCTCCTCTGGAGCATTTTATTTATCTTACAATACAGAGACTACAGCAGTAGAAGTAAGACCCCCTCCCTGTATCTACAGCAGGGGGGGAGTGAGGCGCCATGGCATGCAATGCACAGCTTGGAGCTCTGGCATCTCGGCACTCAAGAGGTATTAGTCAGCAATTACCAATACCTAAAGTTACAGAGTTTTTTAAAAAAGGAGACCATCATGTTTTTTTTGGTCAGTTTTATTTTATTATATTTATCTATAAACCTATTTATAGGTTTTTAAACTGAAGTTGTATATCATTTTAATGTCTTTTGTATTGCAGTACAAATTGAACATAGCAAGCATCCATGGCACGTGATTTGCAAAGCATACCGAGTTTCATAATTAGAAAGTCCAGCATGAAGATGGTTTAACTACTTTCTCGCTACCCTATAGCAGAAATACCTCTACAGGGCGGCAGGGCTGTGCAAAATCACGTATATATATATATATATATATATATATATATATATATATACTGTATATATAATGTGATTTTGCAGTTCTGGTTAGTGGGCGCGCGCCCTACCCGCGCCGCCATTGGAGGCCTCAGCTGTTGATCACCAGGTCCCAAACGGTAATTCCCCTCCGGCACCCGGCAATCACCGAGTATCACTGACGGGAGAGAGGTCTGTATGTAAACAATACAGATCTCTCCCCTTTCAGCTCCTGCACACTGCTTTGTATGGCTCTGCATAGCAGAGCCATACAAAGCAATGTGCTGACACAGTGAAACACACAGCACATAGTAAAACAGCACACAGTTAACCCTTTGATCACCCCAGATGTTAACCCCTTCCTGCCCAGTGCCAATAGTACTGTGTCAGTGCTTTTTGTTAGCACTGATCACTGTATAAGTGTCTCTGGGGATGTCAGTGACATTTAGTCAGTTCCCTCCCAGTGTCAGAATGCCCACCACAGTCCCTCTATAAGTCGCTGATCACCGTCATTACTAGTATTAAAAAAAATAAAAAATCCCAGTATATATACCACCATTTGTATACGCTTCAACTTTCACATAAACCAATTCATTTAAATGTATTGGGATTTTTTTAATCAAAGACATGGAGCAGAATACATTTTGGCCTAAATTTATGAAGAAATTAGATTTTTTTAATTATTTTACTGGATATGTTTAATAGCAAAAAGTCAAAAACATTGTTTTTTTTCTCAAAATTGTCTGTCTATTTTTGTTTATAGCGCAAAAAATAAAAAATACAGAGGCAATTAAATACCACCGAAAGAAAGCTCCATTTGTGGGGAAAAAAAGACGTAAATTTCATTTATGTACAGCGCTGCATAACCGCGCATTCGTCAGTTAAAGTAACGCAGCGCTGTAACGCAAAAAATGGCCTGGTCAGGAAGGGGGGTAAGGCTCCATGTACACGAGTCTACCCTGACCGCCGACCGCGTGAAAATGAAAATCACGGCCAAAACGTGGCAACCGCGGTACAGCAATTTTTGCCACGTTTTGCCGTTTCCCGTGATCGACTGTCAAACATTCCTATCCTGAATGCAATTCTTCTGCGTTCAGGAGAGGGAGGTTTAACCTCACCTAAACGCAGCAGCTGCTAAACTCTATATAACTCCAATATGTTGATTAAATATCCCTCAAAATGTGAAACAAATTCTCATAACATAAAAATTACATGAATCCCCCAAAAATTTTTAAAATAAATAAAGTAAAATAATTTATGATGATTATTAATCAATTATTCATGTAGGTTTTATGTTATGAGAATTTGTTTCACATTTTGAGGGATATTTAATCAACATATTGGAGTTATATTGAGTTTGACACTTTCAAGGGTGAAAGTTAGATCTTGTCTGTGAGAGGCCATAGTTATATTTATTTATTTTTGGTTTGATACTCTAGCTGGGGCGGACTGACAACTCATGGGGCCCCCGGGCAATAGGGGATCATGGGGCCCCTGTGTCCTTGCCCAAACTCAAAAAATCCTATGAAAAAGGTACCAGGGGCATCTCATGGGGCCCCCTACTGATCCCGGGCCCTCGGGCAGTGCCGAGATTCCAAATGGTCAGTCCACCCCTGTACTCTAGTTATAGATTTATTTTAGCTGCTAAACTCTGCTCTGTACATGGACACATAGGAAAACATAAAGGAGAGTTCAGGAGCTGCTGAAAAATCCACACAACTGCTCCGAGACTTCAGTTTATCAGCTGCAGTGTACATGAGCCCTTAGTCATTCAGCTGTGTATGTATTCTGACCTCTCCTGCTGTTTTACTGCAGAACTGTTTTCTGTGTTGTCTTTATGCATTTGTTTATTATACTATTTATTTATTATAGCATTTATCTATTGTAGGTATTTATAGAGTACTGGCAATTTACACAGCTCTTTACATTCACATCAGTCCCTGGCCTCAGGCTGCATTCACACCTGCTTTTTGAGTGTTCTTTCTATGTTTTGTCGTGACTGTGTGTGTGTTTTTGAGCAGTTTTGTATGTTTTTGCATTTTTGCATTTTTTTATCATGTGTTTGAGCTTTTCCGTTTTAGGGAGCTGGCACCCGTCGGTTTCATAACCAGTGACCGATTCCTGCTGTCAGCAGCAGGGCTGAATCATTGGTTGCTAAGGAGCCGGCACCCGCAGGTGTCCTAACAACGATTAGTCATCCCTGCAGGGATTCCCTGCTGACAGCAGAATGTAAACAAAAGAGCAGGCACTGGAAAACAAAACAATGTGCCCCTCCCAATCCATACCAGGCCTTTTGGGTCTGTATAGATTTTGAAGGAAAACACATAGCAAAAAAAAAAAATGTGTGGGGGTTCCCCTCAAACCATACCAGGTCCTTTGGTCTGGTATGGATTTTTAACCAAAAAAAAACATGGGGTACCCTCTAAAAGTCAGATCAGAAGCTCATCTCAAGCACCATTGCAGGCCAGGAAAGGTTTTTGGAGCTTTTTTGTAGCTTAAATAGAGGAAATTGAGCTTTTTTCCATAAAAAATCACTGAAATGCACACTTTGTGCATTTTCACGTGTTTTGTCATGTGTTTTTGGAGCATTTTATGCTGGTTGTTGGGGCATGTGTCCTGGTATGGTGCTGGGGGGGGGGGGGGGTGGTTGTCTCGTTCATCTCCAATGCATTTCTACAGAAAAAAGCTCAATCTCCTCTATTTGAGCTCCAAAAAAGCTCCAAAAACTGTTTTGCACCCTTGCATGTTTGGTTTCAAGTGACTTGGAGTGGAGATGTGAACCATCTCCACAGAGAATAATTGATTTTTTCTCCTCCAGCGTTTTGAAGCTTCAAGCTAAAAAACGCTCAGGTGTGAATTGGGCCTCAAGGTGCTTTCAGTCTAAGGTCCCCCTGCCTTAGGTACATGCAAACACGTACTAGGGCCATTTTGGACAGGAGCCAATTAACCAGCATGTCTTTCCCAGAGGAAACCCATGCAAGTACAACAAAAACATGCAAACTCCATGCAGGTTGTGCCCTGCTTGGGATTTGAATCGATAACCCTAGTGCTGCAAGGCAAAAGTACAAACCAATAAGCCACTAGTGCAAGCATGAAAATGCCATGCCATATACCATGTAAATAGAGATTAATTCGTATTTGTCACCTGGTCTTTTACCTGACAAAAAAATTGCATTTCTGTCAATCCAGTCTTGAGATTTATACAGGTCTGCCACGCAGCATAGCTAGCCTCGTAGGAGTGGCGACCTGATTTTTCTGTGCTGCATTTAAGCATTACTTACAGGTCTTGTCCCTCCCCCAGCCTGTGATTGGACAGTAAAAGATGAAGCAGCTGCCCGATGAGCCCATTTCCCTGTCACTCTGCTCTCTCCCCCATCAGCTTGCTTCTTGCACTGTGGCATAGCTGATTGTTTCCTTGTGCTGCTTCTCCCACCCATCGCTGAGGGATGCAAGTGATAGATGACATGTAGGAGGACAGGAACCCCCACACTCACAGGGCCCCCACACTCACAGGGCCCCATGTCGCTCCCTTGCTGTGTTATCAGATTCTGGTGCAGTGTTTGTGAGGGATGCAAGTGATAGATGACATGTAGGAGGACAGGCGCCCCCATACTCACAGGGCCCCCACACTCACAGGGCCCCATGTCGCTCCCTTGCTGTGTTATCAGATTCTGGTGCAGTGTTTGTGAAGGAGCCTTGAAAGCTTTCCTTTTCTAATATCACCATTGCTGTAAGATACACTTGTAATTCCCAACAATGCCTTGACAAAGCAATAAACTGTCCTTTCTGGGTCAGTTCGCCCAGCTGCTGTGCGGGCGTAAATCAATTCCCTATAAGCCGTAAGATTATGTTCCGCTCACAAAGCGGTTTCACCTGTGTGGTCTGATATGTGGGATATAATGTATACTAATCACGGCCAGCTCCAGATTATCTTCTGTCAATACACAATTGATGTTCAAAATGACAAATGTGGAAAAGGGCCGCAGATGACATTCCAGCTCGGAGGTCTGGAAAGCATGCACACTGAGAAAATGATTCAAGTGCATCTAGAACAAAAAATATATATATTGCAGTTTATCAGTCCTTAGATGTGGTGGCTGAATTAGTTTTTTCTGTCTTTTTTTTCCTTTATTCTCCTTCCAGTAACACTACCTTACTGTATGAAAGTATGTTAGGTCTGCAGAACACCAACCCCTTCATCTCCTCATCTCTAGAACATGTGGAGTAATCTGCGCTCCAGGACAAAGCCCCGTGGGTGGGGCAAAACGCATCAGTCACATGGCCTGGACAAAGCCGGGCTTAGGCTGCTTTTACTTTGGCAACTGTCGACTTTATCTTCCTTGTGCCTAGTGCACCAGGCTGTGATGAGCTCTTCCGAGCCAGCGCCCTCAATGTGAGTCACCGGCTCAGGACAGCAGAACCTGGAGTGGTACTTTTGGTTTTCTGATGAGGATTGGTAAAGCTGTTTGAGATGTTAGTGCAAAGTGCTGCCATTCTCAACCAGGGTTCCATCAGATGTGGCTAGGGGTTCCTTTAACCCTAGGGTTCCTCCAGAAGTTGCTGGGGTTTCTTTTGGCAGCAAAGTGTTGCCATTCTCAACCAGGGTGCCGTGGAACCCTATGGTTCCTCCAGAAGTGACTAAGGGGTTCTTTGAACCCTAGGGCTTCTCCAGAAGTGGCTAGGGCTTCCTTTGGCAGCAAAGTGCTGCCATTCTCAACCAGGGTTCTGTGTCACCCTAGGGTTTCTCCAGAAGTTGCTGGGGTTTATTTTGACAGCAAAGTGGTGCCATTCTCAACCAGGGTTAGAAGTGGCTAGGTGTTCCTTGAACCCTTGGGTTCCTCCAGAACTGGCTAGGGCTTCCTTTGGCAGAAAAGAGCTGCCATTCTCAACCAGGGTTCTGTGAAACCCTAGGGTTCCTCCAGAAGTGGCTGGGGGTTCCTGCAGAAGTGGCTAGGACTTCCTTTGGCAGCAAAGTTCTGCCATTCTCAACCAGGGTTCTGTGTCACCCTAGGGTTTCTCTAGAAATTTCTGGGGTTTATTTTGGCAGCAAAATGCTGCCATTCTCAACCAGGGTTCTGTGGAACTATATGGTTCCTCCAAATTGGCTAGGGGTTCCATGAACCTTGGGTTCCTCCAGAACATGCTAGGGCTTCTTTTGGTAGCAAAGAGCTGCCATTCTCAATCAGGGTTCGGTGGAACCCTAAGTTTCCTCCAGAAGTGGCTGGGGGTTCCTCCAGAAGTGGCTAGGTGTGTATCTGACCTCCCATGTGATGGTTCTGCATAGCTCCAGGTCCAGAGACAGAGGCATGGCTGTAAGGGTGACATTCTGACCACCACTGTAAGGGTTGCATTCTTCCCACTGACCACCATCCATGTAAGGGACATTTTCCCAAAAACCATCAATGGACTAATCTAAGCAAGGGTTCCCTGAGCCCTGACAATTATTGCAGGGGTTCAGTTGGGGTAAAAAGGTTGAGAAAAGCTGGCATAGTACATACATACAGTAAGAGTCGCTAGGATTTCCTGTTGTTAAAATTTAAAAAAAACCTAACTATAACTATTCTTAAAAATGTTCCCTCCTCGTACCTATCTTGTCTGTATAAAATAGATCTGTGTATGTACCTATTTTTAATCCACTCTGATCTGGTCACTTGATCCTGCAGCTTCAGCTCTCTTGTGTCTTGTGTTTCTGTGAATGACGTCATGGCTCCCGGAATTATTGTTATTATTATACAGTATTTATATAGCGCCAAAGGGTAAGCTCAGCGCTTTCACAGCCGTTGTAGAGCACTCTCTTAAACAGGGGGGCTGGAGCTGCAGGATCTTGTGACCAGACTGGAGTGGATTGAAAATACAGTAGGTAAGTACTCAGATCTTTTTCTACAGGTTAGTCAGGATAGGAAGGAGTGGGGGGGGGACATTAAATGAGAATAGATATAGTTAGGGTTTTCTTCCACTTTAAGGTCCAGTATTGTATATGACTGTCTTATTAGTTGAGCTGAATTGCTTCATTGAGACAACAAATATCATCCATGGTGACTCCCCTTAAATTTTGGGGGCACTTTATCTGTCAAAGGTATACTACATTAAAAAAATCCCAAAAATGGGTAAAAATGAAAGGAAATGAATGCATCGCAAGCAACCGAACATAGCAAAAATAATATTTTTTTTATTTGCTTAGTTGTTTTCACATGCTGAGGTGATCTATTTTATACCTTCAAGCACGATATTCAAGCAGTAGCTCCATTATTTTCATACAATATTTTTAATTCCATACATTTTTGATATTCATAATAAAAAAGGTTTTTTTTAATTATTTTTGCTATGTTCAGATGCTTGTGATGCATTTATTTCCCATTATCTTCATCCATTTTGGGGATTTTATTTGGCCAGATACATTCTCCTTTAGGCACATCCATGATGAGAAGGACAATTTGGGTCCTATCAAATTATGACCATACAGTGGCAAAATATATTTGTGAACCACATAGGTGACACATCCCTTTACCCCCCTTGGATAATCGATTGGACACTGCAAACGATCATTTAATACAGTTGTTGAAGATCCTTGTTGGTCCCACTGCTCCTCTTGGGGTCATTGGTTGTCCTCCAGGACGTCAAGACAACAATTGATTTGCTGTTATTATAGGCTGATAGATGGTTGGTTTACCTTTTTGTTATTCTCCCAATCGCCTGAGGAAGTCTACAAAATGGGGCTATATTGTTTTTATAAAACATAAATACTTTTTAAAGGATTAGTTCACCTTTACCATAAACTGTCTGTGGGTAAGGGGCATCTGTAGATAAAATCTAACTGTGCAGGTTTAACTACATTTGGATAATTCCCTTGCTATAGGTGTAGGCCTCCCAAAGCTTGACTGAAAAACTCCCGGATATAGCAATATCCCATCTTGCCTTGTTGCTAGGACATTGTGAAGACACTCCCAGCTGTTACTGTTCACCTCCACCATCACAGGAGTGAGCTCTTTCTCTGATTCAAACCCAATGACGTGCTTTCTCTCCTCTGTTTTTGTTCGAGAGCTTGCTTCTGTGATGGTGAAGATGTACAGTAGCTGTCATGGTTGAGGTTCAGGCTCTTGGTAGCCAAGATCTCAAGCCATTCAGGCAACATTTTTCATTTTCTCAATGAAGGCAAAGTGTTCTCTGATTGTACAAGATGGAGAAGCAGCACAACCCTCTGTGTTCACTATGCAGGAGATCAGTAGCTACAGCAGTATAGAGTCTCCCACTGACCAGCTGGATGAGTACACAAGTAGGTAACCCTGGCGGATGACATGGGCTCACCAAGGTGTGGAGTCTAAATACTAACCAGTATTCACCAGATCTCCTGATGGTGGAGATGGGTTTTGCCACGTGTAAAGAAGGTGATCAAGCCGAGGTCCCGTAGCAAATATAGCAGATTAGGATCAAGCAGAAGCATAGTCAATAAACAAGCCAAAGGACGGTAACAAGTGGTTGCAGGTTGGGATCAAGCGAAAGCATAGTTGAGGAACAAGCCAAAAGTTGGTAACAAGCGGTAGTGGAAATAAGAACAGCTGCAGGTACTCAGAGGAGCAAGATATTGGCTGGAGAGAGCACAATAATCTGGCAAACAGGAAATGCAAAGGCATGGCTTAAATAGGAATGGAGTTCAAGGTTCACCAGAAATGAGGTATAAGGTAAGATTATACAAGGGATCAGACAGGATGCTGTCCAGCATCTCAGGTGGCTCAGCAAGAATAGCTACTACAAAGCGCAGCAGAGGTTGTGGGTTCAAATCAAGGTCCTGAGAGTAACAGCTGGTAGTGTCCTAGAAGCACCCAATCAACAAGGCAGGATGGAGGGACACCATCTCCCAGTTTTGGTCAGGCTTCGGGAGGTACATAAATGGACTACACCTATAGCAAGGGCATTATTCAACTTTAGTCAAAGCTGCATAGCTAGTTTTATCCTTTACCTGCATAGGCAGTTTTTGGCTTGTGTACCCTAAAAGACAAATTTTCTTCGTACTGATTCCCACTCTAGTTTAGATACATATCGAGTCTACATTCGATGCACTTCAAAAAAGATTCTTCATTTGGTCATTACTGATAGAAAAATAAATCTCTTATATCTACTGTATAAAGTCTGCATTGATCCGTGCTGCAAGGAGTGCGCAAAGCTCCTATAGATCTGCAGAAAAATATAGTCTGAGTTTCCAAAGCAGACTGCAGGTTACATAAAGCTAAGATTGTGCCGGGTGAATGTAATCCTTGTGTTCTTCCTCTCCCTGGGCTGCATTCACAATATACCTCCCTGAATATTTCATAAGGTTCTAATGCAGAGCTGGCTGGCCACAGTAATCAGCCCCAGGCCTTGTGATAAGACACAGTTATGTAATAAAATGTGGGTTATCTAAGTATGATTAACCGGCTTTATAATCTTGCCGATGTTTTGTGGGGTCATTCACCCCTCTCTCTCAGTATTTGTGCAATTCCATTTAGAGTGGAAACATTTTATCCCTCTTTTAAAAAGGAACAAGAATAGCCTTCGGATTTTATGTAATGCTTTCTTATGAGTTCAAACGTTTTTAGGACATGGAGGAACAGTCCATTGACCGTGACACGAGAGTAACTAAATATTTTTTAAGGAGAAAAACCATGCGGCTTTGCTTAGAAGACTCGTATGGAGGACAACAGATGTTATGCTGCAGAAGAACCAATCAAATTTAAAGCTGAAGTTTAGGTATGGCAGTTTTTACATAGTTACATGGGTTCAGTTTGGACCAATGTAAGTAAGTATGTATGTACCATATTTGTGGGATCCCTATGGAAGCTGGAAATCACTGCAATAGTCACTGATAGTACAGTGATCTCCACTAGCTTCCAGGTCCTTCACTCTGCAGCTATCCTGCTGTATAGTGAACACAGAAGGTTGTGCTGCTTCTCCACCTTGTCCAATCAGAGAACACTTTGCATTCATTGAGAAAATGAAAAATATAGCCTAAATGGCTTGAGATCTTGGCTACTGAGAATATTTAGGTGGACATAAAGTATACTGGAGATTTTGGTCACTAAGAATATTCTAGTGGACATATTTGTGGGCTCCCCATCAGGGGCAGACTGACAACTCATGGGGCCCCCAGGCAATAAGGGATCATGGGCCCCTGTGTCCTCGCCCACACCCAAAAAAACCTATGAAAAAGCCAATGAAAGGTACCAGGGGTATCTCATGGGGCCCCCTACTGACCCTGGGCCCTTGGGCAGTGCCAGAGTGCTCCAATGGTCAGTCCCCATGGAAGCTGGAAATTACTGTAGAAGTCACCACTACAACAGTGATCTCCACTAGCTTCCAGGTCCCTCACCGAGCAGGTGTCCTGCTTCATATTGAACACAGAAGGTCACGCCACTTATCCACCTTGTCCAACCAGAGAACGCGTTGCATTCATTGAGAGAATGCAAAGTGTTGGCTGGATGGCGCATGTGCTGAGCGAGCAAACGTCTGTGTTCACAATGCAGCAAGGCAGCCTCTTGGCACATATGCATAGTATGTGAAGTAGTTTGTGAAGCATGCATATGTCGCTCATCGACACTGCCACATTTACAGGACCGTTTGTATTTTTTTGGTGAAAACAAAGCATTCTCTGATTGGATGAGTAAGTAGTTGTGACAATACCAGCCTTTCTCTCCACCTCATGCAATAGGAATTTGCTGGACCAATGTAAGTATGCAATTAAAATGCCTGGCCATTTATTTTTTTGGTGCCTGTGAAGGAAATTTTCCTTTACTTCCTGTCCCAGAAACACAACAGGAAGTTAGAGGCATCTCCCAAAGTGTGGGGAATTCCCCTATTGGACAGATGTCCCCATTGAAAGATTTCCCATTAGCTTGTGTTCTGGGGACAATTAAAAAATGTTAGATTAACCCTCACTGTCTTCTTTGGTGACAATGGGCAACAGTACAAATAGAGGAAAAATACCCTCAATGGGGACAAAGACAGAAATAAAAACTCCACAAAGAGCCTAACCCTTCCTCTTTTTATCCAAAACTAAGAGAAAATGGTTTTGCCTACAGATACTCTTTAACCATATTCTTTACTTCTCAATTGTGACTTTCTGCAAAATTACAATATTGCAGTGTGATCGCAGAGAGAGGAGACTGGGGAAATGCTTCCTCCTGCCTGCAGCAGGTAAATTATCTCAGTTCAGGCAAAGTCACTAAACTGGATGTCTTTTACCGATGAAAGGTAGAGCTTTTCAAATGATAACACTTGTGTAGGTAACAGGAAAAGGTGGACATAGGGTAAATTTCCAATCTTGGGCACCGAGAATATTCAGGTGAACATAAAGTAAATTTGGGATCTTGGCCACCACGAATATTCATGTAGATGTAGAGTAAATTGTAGATTTTGGCCACCAGTTCATGTAGAGTAAATTGGAGATCTTGGCCATCAAGAATATTCCAATGGACATAGAGTAAACTGGAGATCTTTACCATCAAGTACCTTGAAGACTGTGGCCACCAAAAATATTCCTGTGGACACAGAGTAAATTGGAGATCTTGGCTACCAAAAATATTCAGGAAGAAGAAAAGTAAGTTGGAGATCTTGGCCACCAAGGATATTCTAGTGGACATGAAGTAAATTGGAGATCTTGGCCACCAAGAATATTCAGGTGGACGTAAAGTAAATTGGAGATCTTGGCCATAAATAATATTCAGGTGGACAAAAAGTAAATTGGAGATCGTTGCCACGTAGAAAATGGATACAAAATAAATTGGAGATAGTGACCACCAAGAATCGTCCAGTTGTTGGATCCTCAGGTTGCTCAAATAAGAAATTTGGAGCTCCAAAAAAGATTCTTTCGTCGGTCCCATTAATGCAGTTGTTGAAAGTTATTGATCTTTCAGAAAAGTTCCTTCCCTAGTCCCTGATGACTTTCTTCAGATGACAAAGCCTTTTAACAGTTTTTTCTTATCACAGTATGTTATCCTTGAACCCAGCTTGTAAAACTTCCTACCTGAGTTTATGTCATGTTTGTAACTTGCATTCACTTATCTTATTTGCATCAGAAAGCTTTGTAACATTTTCTCCTATAATTATCCTTGAATGCAGCTTGTAAAACGTTCTACGTACCTGTGTACAAGTTTGTGACTTGCTTCAAGGTTAGGGGACAGAGGTGACGTGACATTTTACCAAGAATACTGAAAGGTTGAAAGCTGACCTTAGCAATGCTTTAACTAGAACCATCTGACCTAAGAAGGACAATGTGGTCAAAGTTCCATATATGGAGTTGGTGGTGTATATATATATATATATATAGAGCACCATTGTTTTTTTTGCAGCACCTTGTATATGCACATCAGTCCCTGTCCTCTAGACGTTTACAGTCTAAGGCCCTTATCTCACATACACACACATACTTTGGCCAATTTAGACAACAACCAATTAACACATGCCCTTTAACATTAGGGAGCTGCTTTAAGAGGGATCTCCCAACAAAATGGGGTACCCCTACCAAAATACCATAGCCTCATGATGACAGGCACTAGAGTTTTAAGCACACCCAGTGCCATCAGAGTGTGCCTGAAAGGACGGCTAATGTGCTATATTGCAGTGCCCTGTGTGGGTCTGGTAGATGGCTCACCCATCCCAATGAACTGGATTTAAGAAGGCTCATGGCTGCAGGATCTCATAACAGGGAGCAAAAGCTTTAGACACATATTTTTTTTTAATTTAAACTTTTATTTGATTTTCCAATACAAAAAGAACAACATATTTGCAAAAATATTTCTCATATACATATATCCATTTACCCCAATATTTCCCCCACCCAGGGGCGGACTGACCATTTGGAAACTCGGGCACTGCCCGAGGGCCTGGGGTCAGTAGGGGGCCCCATGAGATTCCCCTGGTACCTTTTTCATAGGCTTTTTTGAGTTTGGGCAAGCACACAGGGGCCCCATGATCCCCTATTGCCCGGGGGCCCCATGAGTTGTCAGTCCGCCCCTGCCCCCACCCTTCCACCCTACCCCCAACCCATTTTCCCCATCCACCTCCTCTTTCCTAAACTGTATATTCTCTCATATTTATCTATCTACTGTATCTCTGATGCTGCTCTCTCTCGGATTCTCAGTTAAGGCTCTCTCCTGACTTCTAAGCTTCCTCCTCAATTCCAACCAGTTCCATATAACTTTCAGAGGTTTTAAATTTCAACCAACTACACCACGTTTTCCTGAATTTTTCCATTTTATCCTCCTCCATGTGACGTGGCTCCTCCATCCTATGGATATTTTCAACTCTATTTATCCATTCGTTGATAAGCTTTAGACACATTTAAGAACTGTCTTTGCTGACGTCCTTCTGTAATCCTGGCTGTTTTACTGTTGCTCTGGCCTTACATCTGAACTCCAAATGATCAGCTTAATACACAGATTAGGTAAATATAAGAGAACGTTAACCTGCAAAAGTAGTTTCTGCCCATCTAGTTTTGAGATTTCCACGTCTCTGCCACACAGCACCCCTCTTCTCGGCAGGGCAGGAAACCTGATTTTTCTTTTCTTTGGTTACGTAACACATACAGGTGTTGTCTCTCCTCCATCCTGGGACTGGACAGTAAGACCCCATGTACACGGGACACTTTTGCACGATGGAAAACGTAGTTTAAAAAAATGTCTGTACAGCCGCATTTGCATAATGCGTTTATGCGCTGTCAGATCGTGAGGAAAGTACTGCCGAGAACCGGCAGTTGTCACAGCGGGGATCGGCACCGATCATCAGGACACTGATGATCAGTGCCCTGATGATCGGTGCCCAGCAGTGCCACCCGCAAGTTCCGCCCACCTGTGCCCAGCAGTGCGCCCACTAGCTCCGCCCACCTGTGCCCAGCAGATCACCCACCTGTGCCCAGCAGTGCACCCACCTGTGCCACTCTGCAGTGTCACACACCTGTGCCCAGAAGTGCCACCTACCTGTGCCCAGAAGTGCCACCCACCTGTGCCCACCCACCTGTGCCCACCAGTGCCACCCACCTGTGCCCACCCACCACTGCTGCCCACCAGTGCCACCCACCAGTGCAGCCCAGCAGTGCTGCCAGTCAGTGCCACCAGTCAGTGCCCAGGGGTTGTGCCAGTCAGTGCCGCCAGTCAGTGCCCAGCAGTGCCGCCAGTCAGTGCCCAGCAGTGATGCCAGTCAGTGCCGTCTATCAGTACCCATCATCAGTGTCACCTATCAGTGCCGCCTATCAGTGCTGCATATTATCCGTGACACCTCATTAGTGCTGTCTATCAGTGCCGCCTATCCGTGCCACCTCATTAGTACTGCCTATCAGTGCCCTTTAGTGCTGCCTATCAGTGCCCATCAGTGCCGCCTATCAGTGCCCATCAGTGCTGTCTCATCAACACACATCAGTGAAGGAGAAAAAATACCTGTTTGAAAAATTTTATAATAGAAACAAAGAGAATTTTTTTTTTTTTTCAAATTTTTTGCACATTTTTTTATTTATAGCGCAAAAAGTAAAGCGCCCAGTGGCGATTAAATACCACCAAAAGAAAGCTCTATTTGTGAAAAAAAAATGATCAAAATTTCATATGGGTACAATGTTGCATGACCGCGCAATTGTCAATCAAAGTGCGGCAGCGCTGAAAGCTGAAAATTGGCCTGGTAAGGAAGGGGGTATAAGTGCCTGGTAGGCAAGTGGTTAACATTTCTTTTGTTTCCAAGGGTGGGAAAGGTGTCTGGTGGAGGGAGTCATTAAGTCCACCTGCCAGGTGGTCTTCATGAGGATTTGGGGTGTGAATGGTAATTAACATATCTTTTGTTTCCAAGGGTGGGAGAGGTCTGAGGTGTGAATTGGTCATTACAATGTGTGACAAGCTTGGTAGGAACATCCTGTATTCAGTGTTTTGTGCATTTGAGTACCTTGAAAATGATTTGCATGCATTTTTCATGATGAAAAAAGGCTCTGGACAGCATCTGGAAATCGAACAGTTAAAAAACGCTTCTAAACGCAACCGCTTTTAAATGCGGTTAGCCACATTTACACGCGTTTACAAGCATTTGGTGTTTGAAACGCTGATAAAATCTACTCCTGAACGCAAGTTTATTGTGTTCAAAAAAACGACTGTAAACTAAACTGCCTGTAAATGACTGTAAACGCCATAGTGTACATGGACACATAGGAAAGCATTAGGGAGAGTTCAGGGGCTGCTGAAAAAAACGCAGAAAAGCTCCTAAACGTGAGTTTATCAGCTGCAGTGTACATGAGCCCTAAAGGAGAAGCAGCAGGCTGGTGAGGTTATCCCTCTCTGTTCTGCTCTCTCCTTCTACCAGCATGTCTCTTATTAGCACAGGAGCACATCAGCAAAGATGACTGGCTCCTTGTGCTGCATCTTTTTCTCCCAGTCTGAGCTCTGCTGTACAAGGGTTTGTAAGAGGCTGATACCTTGTGGTGTTGATTTTCTTACACTGCTGGCATTTATTAAAAATTTTAAAATGTATTAACGATTACAGAGCAGATTATTTTTATATCTATTGTGTGCTTGGAACTCATTTTTATTATTTATTCACAAAGCTGTAACACATTTGCAGGTCAGGAAAGCCAAAGCATAGTTATTAAAGGCATCTGCATACCTGTTCTTGGTCATTTGGCTCTAAGTATTCTAACAAGAGGGTCATCATGACAATCAAGCAACTAGTGATCCTTTTTGAGCCTGTTTGGCATCTACTAGCTAAAATAACGGCTTTGGGTGGACTGACCCTTTAAAAAGACCAGAGCTTCCCTTGAAATTTTGGAAAGCATAAAGCCATTATGAAAATCAAGGCCCAACTGCTTGTTAGTGCTTCTAATAAAAACGTATAATGTGTGGAATCAGCCAGGCAGCAGAAATGGGAGCATAAAAATGTCCGTGGCATAATACAAGGCGTCAGCTTGGCTTCACCCTCCCTGACTTTCAATACAGGCGCACATCTCGTGTTCTGTTCTCTTGGCTGCGGATATCCTGGTCTGAGTGCCAGCTTGGCTGGACAATGACTGCGGAACAAATATTGGCGAATCAGCATTTGTTTTGTGTTGTGGCTCTCCACTGGTCACTCTTTGTCCTACATTCAGCCTTTATTACTCTTCCCACTTGATTGGTTAGGTCACCATTGGCTACAGTGGGCCCCGCAAACATAGCCTATTGTAAACGGGGTATTCAGAATGAGAAAAGCTGTTATTTCAGTTACCAGACTGCAATTTGCTGTGAACGGAATTCTCTAAATGATGCTACCATGTGTCATAAATTCCTCTTAACGATACACTATTGGGTTTTGGCCAATTTAGGGTTTTTTTTAGATAGAAATACTGCACATCCACGGCTTCTATGTGCCTGTAAGCAATATGGCTGGAGTTTGAAGGAAAACTTCACCCTATAGGGGAAGTTCCTGTTTATGTCCTCCTCCCCCTCCTTTTCCACATTGGGCACATTACATTTTTTTTTAGGGGGAGCGGATACCTGGTTTTGATAGGTACCTGCTCCCACTTACGTTCGGACCGTCGATCCAAGTGAAAGTTCAGGCCCCCTCTCTCTGCCCAGCAGCCTTCTGGGACACATCACAGGTCCCAGAAGACTGCGGGACCATTCACAAATCACAACGCTGCTCGCACATGTGCAGTGGAAAGCTGGCTGTGAAGCCGTATGGAGTCACAGCTGGCTTCCCAAAGTAAACATGCTGGGGCTCCAAAGACCAGTGAAGATCTTGTCTTGGATGAAAACAGCAAGGGACCCTTGAACAGGTAAGTATCCTTTTATTAAAAGTCAGCAGCTACAGTATTTGTACCTGCTGACTTTTTTTTTTTCCTAGGGTAAAGAACCTCTTTAAGGACCTCTCTAAGCATGGGATGTCCAAGCATCATCTACATATGTGCCATCAGTTAAAGTATTGTAGGTATTGACTTTTTTGTCATAGTTGCATTGGTTGGGCTTGGACCAATGTAAGTATGCATGTGCCATACTTGACCATTCCCCATGGAAGCTGTAAATCACAGTAGTAGTTACCACTTTTACAACGATTTCCATTAGCTTCCGAGTTCTGTGCCGAGCAGCTGCCCTGTTGCTTAGTGAAGGAGGAGGTTGCTCACTAAGCATGGGCACCATTCAGGGAACACGCATTTTCTCAATGAATCCATGCATTCCCTGATTGGATGAACTGAAGACCATGACATCTCTACCTTGTCCAATCAGAGAATGCATTAATTAAGAAAATGCTAAATGTTTTCTGAATGGTGCCCCTGCTGAGCAAGCGTCTTATTGTGTCCACTAAGCAGCAGAGCAGCCACTCAGCATGGGGCATGGTAGCCAAGCGCAATTACTGTAGTAGCAGAGCCTTCTACAGTGATTTCCCTGCTTCCACAGTGATCCCACAGGCATGGTATGTGCACAGTTAAATGGGTCTAAGCTGGACTAAAGTAACTATGCTAAAATAGCTGCTTTGTCGTTGCCCTTTGGAAAGACCCTGTATGGGTCTTCATGTGAGGATGGGGAAGACATTATCAACCCTGTGTAAGCTCTGACACTATCTGATATGGAGCTTTCTCAGGGTTGGAACTCCCAGCTTCAATAAGCAACATAGAGGATATACAAAAAACTGGAGCATCCTATCAATTGAATGCATGCAATAGAAGGTTTATTAAACATAACTGTCAGGGGTCAGGATTGGAGACCAGTAGCTAAAGCAGTAGAGAGGCTCCCACTGAGCAGCTGGAGAAGTGCAGCAGCAGGTCACCCTGACGGACAACATGGGCTCACCAAAGGTGCGGAGTCTAATCCCTAACCATTGTTTACCAGAGCTCATGATGGTGGAGATGGGTTTTTTTCTGTGTTAGTAGCAGGTTGAAGTCTTCAGAATCACCTCACCAGGAGGCGAGCAAGTCAGGGGTCCATTCCAAAGATTAGTAACAAGTGGTCTCAGGTTGAGATCAAGCAGGAGCATAGTTGAGGAACAAACCATAGGTTGGTAACAAGTGGTAGTGGAGATACGGACGGCAGCTGGAGTGAGATATTGGCAGAGAGCCCAAAAATCTGGCAAACAGGAAGTGTGAAAGCAGGACTAAATAGAAAGAACTTGAGAGGAGCAAGGAGTTCAAGGTTCAACAAAAAAGATACAAAGCAAGGTTGTCTAACAAATCAGGCAAGGAGGTGTCTAGCGTCTCAGGTGGCTCAGAAAGAAGTGATATTGGCTGACACAGCAGAGGTTGCTGGTTCAGACTGGGGTCCTGACAATAATAGAAACATGGGTAGCCAACATGTTTAAGGGGACCAAATCTTCCCCAGTGTTTTATGTAGAGATGGGTTCAAAGATGTACTGGACCCAAAATTTGGAGCGATGGGAATTTATTGCAGTGGTTCAACAATTTTATAAAATCATTATGATCCCCTGATGGCTCCTTGGTACAATTTTCTGCGTCTTTGGCTTTCTCCTTACCTGTAGCTTATTTGATGATCTATTCAAAAAAGTCCAACCAAAAATCTTCCCAAAAAGCTTCTATATAGGGATTACGTGTGCGTTCAAATTTCCTTTAATGCAGCTTATGTATCCTAGGAATTCTGTGTCTGGGGTTTGGCCATCTGGTCATCTTCCTAACGTTTTTCTCTTCTCCACGTCTAGTCCCTGCCTTGTAGTTCCAGTCTTCTCACTCCAGCATTGCTTCTCTACTCTACCCTTTGCAATTTGTTTGTTACCAGTATCAATGTTCTTATAAACCCTTTGATTGATTATTACAGATTACTAGTGATTACTACACCTGCAACAATTACATTTTGCTACAAAAACAAAGACACTCAAATATATCTTTTTTACTCATGAATATTGTTTTCCCAAAGGTCTAGAACAGTATTGGCCATCATATGAAATACAAGGGGGAGTTTCAAGTATGGCTCCCAACATGACCAAAGAAGTGCACATATTTAGCCTATACAATGCAACAGAAGATTGTAAAGAATGTGGACAGAGGAGTAGATGAACCAAAATGCTAATAGAGATGTGCAGAAACTCTAGACGTGCTACAGGGCATGGCCAGAGAGTCACTGGACACTGGGGACATGCTGTGGCAGATCAGGTCAAGTCAGGCATTGGGTTCATTACATGAGACTGCTAGGGATCACCCCATGATATCTTTTTACAAATCTGCGCTCCAATATTTGTGGTTTCTACAGCTCCATTAAAAGCTACTGTACCTACATCACTACCCCCTTAGGAGTTTCTACATCACTACCCCCTATAGTCCCGCACAGCCAGGCATCACACATCTTCACCAAGACTTGCACCAGGAGACAGAAAACCAGTCCTTGAGCTTTGTTTTGAAGTTTTATTAGGGATGTCAAACTTGGATGGGGTAAGGGGTATGTGGGATGCCCAAGGAAATGGCAACTGAGGACAAACTTCCTGAACTTTGTTACAAGTCTTTATGCACACAAAAATCCTCTTGTGGAGATCCAGCCAGCATCTCACAATGTACCTTTCCAACCCCGGATACTCCTCAATCCGGCTGTATGGAGGAATCCCTGGACAGGGGATGCAGTAGTAACTACTAGAGGGCAATAGTCCCAGCAGCAGAGTGAGTTAGGTTTCCCACCCAACTGCTCTCTCCCCTCTCTGGACCAGGGGGTGTAGGTGTACTCACTGACTCTTTCTCCTGTGCTGCTGTTGGGTAGGTGGCTGCTACCAGGCCTGTCAGCTGGGCCGCTCCTTCCCTGCCACCAGGTGGTCCTCTCTCAGGGGGCCAGTGAAGTCCATAGCTTTCTTCCTTTCAGGGTCTCTCTGCCTGGAGATGAGCCCCTTCCAACCTGGGCTCCCTCCTAGGCTTCTGCATCTGCATCTCCACCTCACATCTCCATCTTCCACCCACACGCTACTGCAACTGAGCAGGCTCTCTTACTTTTGAGGGTTGTCCTGGCCCCTTTCCAACCTCCTGTTGGGGACTGTTCAGGTTCCCTCAAGAGTACAGGCCAACCACTACTCAGATCCACCCACTGGCTTTAGGCCTTCCTCCAAAGCTGTAGAGCATGAGGAAATTCCAGAGGTGCTGGCCTTCAGAGGCTCTCACCCCTGACCATAATTTGACCCCACTCTGGCTATTACACCTGGACTGCTGCTCAGCTCCTCTGTAACCATTGGAGTCTAGCTCCCTCTAGCTACATAGGTGGAGCTATATCCCCAAAAATAAAGATAAAAAGAGGAAAGGGAATGTAGAGCTTAGAAAAAGTAAGGAAGTATGAAAGTTACAAAGCAAACTGTTCCTTCACCTACTTCTGGTTCTCGACTGTGTAGGTACTGTAGTAACATGAGACAGTTTTAGTAGTATACATATGTTACTAAAGAGAAAACTTTCTTTAAAGCATATTATTAAAATGGGAACCAGTGAGGATTATTGAAGGAGTTTTACCACATTGTCTTTAGACCACATAATGAAAAACTATAGGTAAAGTCTAAGGACTCTTCACCTCTACCCATTACAAACTCCAGACACTCAGTACAGTTTAGGACAGAGTGATCAAGGGAATAGGACATTTTTCAGTTTTTATTACTGTTTCCATACCCATTGGGGAGAATTTTCTTCACTTCCTGTGTGGTCCCCTAAACTGTAAGTGAGCAAAACCCCTTAAATATGAGCGCAGGCTGTAATAAAAGTGGGGGTAGAGTGAGAACTTCTGTCAGCTTTTCAATGCCATCTGTATTCTCTCAGAGGGAAATCACATTTCATATTTGGTCTCCAGAACAAGAAGTGAGGTGAAATTTCTCCAACAGGGACACAGACACCAATATAACCATTGTAATTTTTGGCTTGACTTTAAAGACCATGAGCTGATCAGGTCAGAGTAATCCCCTAGGCAGCAAACACACACAACTGGTTGCTGGGGGCATGAAGGATGCACATCAGCTATCATGGTTCCATGAGATCTTTATCCTCATAGGGGAAATCTCACTTTCCAATAGGCCATCGGAGCCAGAAGTAAGGTAAAATTTCTTCAGAAGGGACACTAACACCAAAATAATCAATATAAGTGTTGGCTTGACTTTAACATCATTCCTTATCAGACCAGCGTAACCATCTAGGTAGGGAACACACTGACAACTGGTTGCTGGGGGGCCTGAAGGATGCACACCAACTACCATGTGTCCATTTGATCTGTATCCTCATAGGGGAAATCTCACTTTCCATTTGGTCACCAAGACAAGAAGCAAGGTGAAAATCTCTCCAAGGACAAGAACACTAATATATTCAATGTAACGTTTGGCTTGACTTTAACGTCATTACTTATCAGGCCAGAATAGGCACCTAGGCAGGGAAAACACCGACAACTGGTAGCTGGGAGCCTGAAGGATGCACACTAACTATCACTGGTCCACATGCAGCCCTTGAGCTGAAAGCTGGGTACCAGGAGTCCATATATCACCATCTTTGCAATAATATAGATAAAGTAAAGGTAAATGACCTCTCTATGGATCATTCCAGTGATTTTCTGTAAAAAGGCCAACAAGATGACGTCGTTGATCATGCCGCACTGTCTAAAAATATAAACGCCTTCCTCACGTTCGAAAAAGTATTTGTTTTCATTCATTTTCTGCCAGCGAATTAGATCTGCAGAGGGCACGGAAAACATTAGACTAATTTGATAACACTGTGCTGCTCTGCTGATCAGACTGATTCAGCAGTGCTAATGATAACAGGCAAAGCAGTGAGTCAGTCTATTGGAGCTTTTCCCAGATAATGCGTTCCACTCACACCATGTCAGAGAGACGGAGATTAGAACAATTGAAATATCTAATCTATTAGTGATGCTGTCACTACGGCGGGAATGTTAACTCTCTCCATTATGAGCTTTTTGGCAAGTTCTCTGCTTCAAGTGGAGTACGTTTTACAGCGCTGTGTAAATAATTGCTCAGCTGATGATAGGGGTGCTGTCAAATAAATAGTCTTGGAGGTCCAAGCAACACCAAATTTACTTTGGCATATGTTTTGCTTTAGTTTATAAATACAGTTTACATGTCACGGTCTGGAGTCAGGCTCCCACTGACCACCACAGGTTCATAAACAGGCCACCTGGGTGGGTGACGTGGGCTCACTTGGGTTGCTGGGTATAATTACTAACCAGTATCCACCAGAGCTCCTGAAAGTGGAGATGGGGTTTGCTGCGTGTTAGTACCAGGATTGCCCCATCAGGAGGTGGACAAGCTGGTTTTCCAGTAGCAGACATAGCAGGTCGGGATCAAGCGGAAGCCTAGTCAGTAAACAAGCCAAAGGTCAGTAAGAAGTGGTTGCAGGTTGGAATCAAGCAGACGTGTTGTCGAGGAACAAGCCAAAGGTTGGTAATGAGTGGTAGCAAAGATACTGAAGGCAGCAATAGAGACAAGCGAGATATTGGCTGGAGAGAGATCAATACTCTTTGTGATGGACTCCTGACACCCCGACTGGGTATCAAGAAGCTGCTTCCCAAGCTCAGAGACACGGGGCAAGTGACTATGGCTGTAGCTACCCCAAAGAACTAGACAACACCAATTTTTGGAGTAAAAAAGAACTGCTTATTAGATAAACACACTGAATTTATACAGAAAGCCATCAGATATGAGCTAATCACATTATCACAGACAATGCCCATCTCAGACAGTCTGGTGCCCACATAGGAGTACATTATACACAGGAAGCCATATGTTACAATGATAGTTCTTTTGGAGTGATCCCAATGGAGCGGTGGCAATCCCAGGATACCATTTGATAGCCCAGACCCAAGAGGATATGATCCAAAAAGTGACATGTTCCATGGACAGGGCCGAGTGACAGCTGGTTAAGGGAACCAGGTGTCGTTCGTAGAATAATTGGGCAACAGTTCGATGGTCGTGGTTACCAAACTCCGGTGAGATGTAACGCTGAAATTCCAAGGTTCCCAAGCAAGCACCCTCTCAGTAACCACCCTGGCCCATGTCCCACCAAAAGAAGAACATAGTCCCAAAGGAGTGACATGGCAGGACAATGGGCCTTAGAAGTGACTCCTCGTAAAGTTAGCAGGTTTTCCTACTAGCCCTATACAGTTCCATGCAAATGTGGCTAGAACCAGGTGATGGAGTGCCCAGGCTTGATGGAAATCCGGATGTGCATAAAAGTCAAATAGGCTCCTGCTCCTTCAGGATAACTTGAAAATACAATAAAACTCAGAGTTCCCAGGCAATTGTTCTCCCACAGCCCCAAGTCTGTGACAGTCTGGCAATCAGGAAGTGCAGAGACATGGCTTAAATCAGGAAGTTCATGGGAATAGCAAGAAGTTCAAGGTTCACAAATAAACGAGGAACAAGGCACAATTGTCTAACGGGTTAGAAGGTAGCTGTTCAACATCTCAGGTGGCTTAGCAAGAAGAGTTACTGCCAGGCACAGCAGAGGTCTCGGGCTCAGATCCAGGCCCTGACATTACACGATTGTGTTACAGTAGTGTATGACAACATGTTACTGGCATCAGTGCAATGCCGTGTCATTAAATCTGAATGTCACCCCAACACACCTTGTTGAAGGATGCCTGTTGTAGTGCGGTGTGCTGCCAAAAATTACATATGTTGTGCATTGGGCATGTTGACATGTGGCATAATGCACTAACACACAGCATTGGAGTGAATGGGCCCTTAGTATACAAAAGAATGGAGATGGTTAGAACTTCTGCAGGATAATGCTGTTTGCCTAAACAATGAGAAAATTTGATCTTCTATATGTCTTTATTTCTTCTTTGGCATACATTCAAAGCATGACAGAGGTGCTAACACGCTTCATCTGATGTGTCCATGAGTAATACTACATTGGTCGAAACACATTAGTATCTCTCTCTGGCTTTGTATGTAAGCCAAATAAGAAATTGTTATATAGAAGATCAAAGCCCAAGTGCTGATTTTCTCTTTGGATGACTCTGAGGCTGACAGGAGCCTGAGTGAGCACCGGCACCCCTTACTGATGGAATATGAAACATGGGTAGAGAGATTTTATTTTTTATTACTGTGGACGATGGACACTTTCCTTCCACCACTTTTCAGATGTTTATCGAAGGTTTTCCACACAATAAATGACACGTACTATCTTTAAAACAACTTATAATGCATACTCAAACCAGTTTAATGAACTATGTGGGCAAAGTTTGCAGACAGTACAAGTTCTTATCTTTATTCCAGTAATATAATAATTTAAGTCTACGTAAAGTCGGAAGACAGGGTTTTGTAATGAGTGTATAGTTCCTATATAAAGTATACAGGTAAAAGTACAGTACAGCTAGTCCTGGTATGTAAGATACACTAATCAGCCATAACATTATGACCACCGACAGGTAAAGTGAATAACATTGAATATCTCATGATAATGGCACCTGAAAGTGGATGGGATATATTAGGCAGCAAGTGAACATGTTGTCCCTGAAGTTGAGGTGTTGAAAGCAGAAAAAATGGACAAGCGTAAGGATTTCAGCGACTTTGACAGGTCCAAATTGTTATGTCTGGACAACTGGGCCAGAGCAACTCCAAAACTGCAGCTCTTGTGGGATGTTCCTGGGCTGCATTGGTCAGGATCGACCAAAAGTGGTCCAAGGAAGGAAATCCGGCAAACCAGTAACAGGGTTGTAAGCTAGCCAACGCTCACTGCTGAATGCGGGGAGCAAAGGCTGCCCTATGTAGTCCGATCCAATAGAAGGGCTAATGTAGCTCAAATTGCTGAAAAAGTTAGTGCTGGTTCCCATGGGAAGATGTCAGAACACACAGAGAATTGCAGTTTTTTATGCATGGAGCTGCATAGTTGCAGACCGGTCAGGGTGCCCAGGCTGACCCATGTCCACAGCCAGAGGTGCCTACAATGGGATTGTGAGCATCAGAACTGGGCCACAGCGCAATAGAAGAAGGTGGCCTGGTCTGCTGAATCACCTTTTCTTTTACATCCATCGTGTGAATGGCCGGGTGTGTGTGTGTCACTTACCTGGGGAAGAGATGGCACCAGCATGCAGTATAGGAAGCAAGGCAAGCCAGTGGAGGCAGTTTGATCCTTTGTCTTGTGGAGGCCAACTCAACGGGTCAGGGCTGTTTTGGTGGCTAAAGGAGGACCATGTGGGGGACACAGCAAACATGTGGAAGAAGGGGCTCTGGTCACATGAAAACAAAACGGAACTTTTTGGCCTAAAGGCAATACGGTTTGTGTGGCAGAAAACTAACACTGCACATCACCCTGAACACACCATCCCCACCGTGAAACATGGTGGTGGCAGCATCATGTGGTGGGGATGCTTTTCTTCAGCAGGGATAGGGAAGCTGGTCAGAGTTAATGGGAAGATGGATGGAGCCAAATACAGGGAAATCTTAAAAGAAAAACTGTTAGAGTCTGCAGAAGACTTGAGACCGGGGCGGAGGTTCACCTTTCAGCAGGACAGCAACCCAAAACATCCAGCCAGCACTACAATGGAATGGTTTAGATCAGTGGTTCTCAACCTTTCTAATGCCGCGACCCCTTAATACAGTTCCTCATGTTGTGGTGACCCCCAACCATAAAATTATTTTCGTTGCTACTTCATAACTGTAATTTTGCAGTGGGAGGAGTAGTGCCACGTCATTGGTGTCAGTGGGAGGAATAGTGTCCCATCACTGATGTCAATGGGAGGAATAGTGCCCCATCATTGGTATCAGTGGGAGGAATAGTGCCCCATCATTGGTGTCAGTGGTAGGAATAGTGCCCCATCATTGGTGTCAGTGGGAGGAATAGTGCCCCATCATTGCTGTCAGTGGGAGGAATAGTGCCCCATCATAGGTGTCAGTGGGGGGAATAGTGCCCCATCATTGGTGTCAGTGGGAGGAATAGTGCCCCATCACTGGTGTCAGTGGGAGGAATAGTGTCCCATCACTGATGTCAGTGGGAGGAAAAGTGTCCCATCACTGGTATCAGTGGGAGGAATAGTGCCCCAACACTGGTGTCAGTGGGAGGAATAGTGCCCCATCATTGGTATCAGTGGGAGGAATAGTGCCCCATCATTGGTATCAGTGGGAGGAATAGTGCCCCCATCATTGGTGTCAGTGGGAGGAATAGTGCCCCATCGTTGGTGTCAGTGGGAGGAATAGTGCCCCATCGTTGGTGTCAGGGGGAGCAATAGTGCCCCAACGTTGGTGTCAGTGGGAGGAATAGTGCCCCATCGTTGGTATCAGGGGGAGCAATAGTGCCCCAACATTGGTGTCAGTGGGAGGAATAGTGCCCCATCATTGGTATCAGTGGGAGGAATAGTGCCCCATCGTTGGTATCAGTGGAAGGAATAGTGCCCCATCGTTGGTGTCAGTGGGGGGAGGAATAGTGCCCCATCGTTGGTGTCAGTGGGGGGAGGAATAGTGCCCCATCATTGGTATTAGTGACACCAATGGTTGGGCACTATTCCTCCCACTGACACCAATGATACTTACCTTGCTGAACCCTGCTCCAGCCTGGGCTCGCTCGCTCCCTCCCTCTCCCATGGTACAGACACTTACCGGTCAGATGTCTTCCTTCTCCGGCCGCTCTCCTCCTCTTCACTCGCTCGATCTTCTGCTCCTCCTCTCCAAGCTCCACCTCCTCGCCGGTGATTGGCCGCCTGTGTGCCTCTCCTGAGCTACAGTTCCGGCGGCCAATTACCGGCGAGGGGGTGTGTCCAGATGACAGGGACGGCATGTCATCCCGCCCACACCTGGAGACGGATAGAGGAGCGGTGTCTCGGTTCCTAAGACCATTGGAAATATGTGTTTTCCGATGGTCTTAGGCGACCCCTGTGAAAGTGTTGTTCGACCCCCAAAGGGGTCGCGACCCACAGGTTGAGAACCGCTGGTTTAGATCAAAGCATATTCATGTGTTAGAATGGCCCAGTCAAAGTCCAGACCTAAATCCAATTGAAAATCTGTGGCAAGACTTGAAAATTGCTGTTCATAGAATCTGACAGAGCTTAAGCTATTTTGCAAAGAAGAATGGGCAGAAATGTCCCTCTGTAGATGTGCAAAGCTGGTAGAGACGTCCCCAAAAACACTTGCAGCTGGAATTGCAGTGAAAGGGGGTCCTACAAAGTATTGACTCCGGGGGGCTGAATGCAAATGCATGCCACAGATTTATTGTAAAATATTTTGAAAACCATTTATCATTTTCCTTCCATTTGACAATTATGTGCCACATTGTGTCGGTCTATCATATAAAATCCCAATAAAATACATTCACGTTTTTGATTGTAACATGACAAAATGTGTAAAATTTCAAGGGGTATGAATACTTTTTCAAAGCACAGTAAAAATTGCCCAAGTTGTCTTTCAGGCCAGCCTTACATTATTTATTTATCTATTTCAGGTACTTATATAGCGCCATCAATTTACGCAGCACTTTACATATATATTGTACATTCACATCAGTCCCTAACCCTCAAGGGGCGTACAATCTAAGGTCCCTAACTCACATTCATACATACACATACTAGGGACAATTAACCTACCAGCATATCCTTGGAGTGTGGGAGGAGACTGGATGAAGCCCACGCAGGCACAGGGTAAACATGTAAACTCCAGGCAGGTGGTTTCATGATTAGTATTTGAACTGACAACCCTAGTGTTGCTAGGCAGAAGTGTTAACTACTTAGCCACTGTGCTGCTGCATATACAGTATGTGCGCTGCAGTAACGTGCAGTACCACAATGTACGACAACCTAAAGCAGTAAAAAGCAAAATCCACTCAAAGTGCCCAGGCCCCCCCTTTTCCTTTACAAATCACCTACCCCTACCCTATCCTACCCCAACATACTAAACCAAAGCACCGTGTGTTGTGGTGTATTGCATCAACTAAATGTATTACATTAAGCAGTCCATTCATTTATAATGAGCCGAAATGCACCACAAATACTGTATGATACACTTTCCTGAACACAGAGTACCACAGTGCAAAGATCGTTCACATTTTGCCCTGTGAACCTTTGTTTTCCTTCTGCTGGAGTGTGATCCACCAACGCCAACATTGTGACAGATGATGCACTGAAAAGTTGCTGCACGCGGCGTCCCTGCAGGACGGTCCTAATGAATTTATTTTACTAATGAGAGAAGCTGTGCTAATGTATTGAATAGTCAGCACTGTGGACCCGTCGCAGAGGGCAGGAGAGACCATTAGTGATTTTAATGTGACAATCTCACAAAGAACCCGCTAGAAGACTGCTAGTGAAAATCTCCCGGTATAATTCATTGTCAGACATGGCGCACAAATCATTCCTCTGACCTCTTTTAACCACTTCCCGTCTGGCCCTTGTACATAAACGGCTGGACGGGAGCAGTGCAGGGGCGGGTTGCCGTTCATAAATGGCTCCCACATTGGCAGCCTGTGCGCGCTCCCTGGGAGCGTACGACACCGCGATTCGGTGCCAGAGGACACAGCAGGGACCTCTGTGTGAAGTCCCGATCATGTGATCACTGATTGGTCAATCAGTGATCACATGAATAGTAGTAAGCAAGATGTCACTTCTGACATCATTGCTTATTACTTGTGAAATCTGTGACTGATCACAGAGGTCACATGGTACAGGGCTATTCACAACAGCCTTATACCATGTGACAATCTGTGGCCAATCACAGCTCACATAGGATTTCTCAATGGCTGCAAGAATGCAGTCAGAGAGAAGGAGAAATGATTGCTTTTACAGCCTTTCTGGGTGTAAAAGCAATCAGTGTAAAAAAAAAATTAAAAAAATCTTCATCACCTCCCACAAGTAGTACAGTGTCACTATGGTGACACTGTACTGCTAGGGTGACAGTATGTTAAAAAAAAATAAAAAAACATAAATAATAATATAAAAAACTAAAATAAAAATGTAAAAAAAACAATTTTCACTAAAGAGATAACTGAATAAATTTTGGCCAAGATTTATGAAGGAAGATTATTTATTTGCAAAATTTTATAAGAAACACACCTTTTTTCAAATTTTTGGACTTTTTCATTTATATAGCAATAACAATAAAAATCCCAGTGGTGAATAAATACCACCAAAATAAATTTTTATGTTTCTAAAAAAAATGCTAAACAATTCATATGGGTACAGTGTTGCATGACCGCGCAATTGTCATTCAAAGTGTGATAGCACTGAAAGCTGAAAATTGGCCTGGACTGGAAGGGGGGGAAAGTGTCCGGACTTGAAGTGGTTAAAGGGAAATTATATAGGTGATTATATATATATATATCTTGCTCTTCCATATTTTCATAATCATGCAGGTCCATGGTGCCTGCAAATAGGCTCCTTGCTGAATGATTGCTGAAAAAAAACCAATTGCAGAATGAGCTACCAAGACATTGTATTGTGTACGAGTCTGAGCTGACTATACACATGCATTGAAGAGTAGTATAGTACAGTCACTGTGCAGAAATACTGAGCAAGAAGCAAGCAGGCCACATTGTCTATGTAGCAACCAAATGTGCCTCTGTGTACTTAAAGTGCAACCCCAGCCAAACCATTTTTTTGTAGTTTTGGGTAAAGGGCAACACATCTGTTGGCTTGTTATTGCCACTCGCCCACTATGAAAAAACTATTTAAGGCAAGTAAAATAAAAATGTCCAGTTATCACTGTGTCATTCTGGACTCCAACCTATCCTTCCAGCCCCAAGTCCAATCTTTAACAAACTCGTGCAGACTCCACCTCCGCAACATCGCCAAAATGCGCACGTTCCTAACCCCAAAAACCACTAAACAGCTCATCCACTCCGTCATCATATCACGACCCGACTACTGCAACTCCCTCCTCACTGGCCTGCCTCGCCGCTGGCTATCCCCGCTTCAGTCCATCCTGAATACGGCTGCCAGACTCATCCACCTTTCCAACCGCTCCATCTCCGCCACCCCCCTCTGCCAATCCCTCCACTGGCTTCCGATTGCCCAACGGATCAAATTCAAAATCCTAACACTGACGTACAAAGCTGTCCACCATACTGCCCCGAACTACATCACTGACCTAATATCCAAGTACCACCCAACACGCACACTCCGCTCCTCACAAGACCTCCTTCTCTATAGTTCCCTGGTCTCCTCCTCCCATGCCCGCCTCCAGGACTTCTCCAGGGCGTCACCCATCCTCTGGAACTCCCTGCCCCAACCCATCAGATTATCACCTACTCTCCTCTCCTTTAGGCGCCCCCTGAAAACCCATCTCTTCAGGGAAGCCTACCCCACCCTCTGCTAACTTGACCGACCTCTTCCACTCTTGCTACCACCCCATCCCCTACAGCTATCTCCTCCTGTGCCACCATACCCTCCCTCCCTCCTTTTGTAGATGTACACATGTAGTGCCCCTCCAGTTTAGCTAGGGGGAGCTAGACATGTTTTTAATCAGAGGCTGAGTAGCAGCCTGGGATGAGTCCTCCTGGGTGTGATGTAGTGAGGTTATCTCAGGACAGGCTAGGGACGTTCTGAAGGTCAGATCTTCTGGAGTCCTCCCACTTCTCCAGAAAGCTGAGAGCTTTCTGGAGGAGGAATGGAGGAGGAGAGGAAGCTCAGATCTACATACTAGAGCAGGGGTGTCAAACTGGTGGCCCTCCAGCTGTTGCGAAACTTCAAGTCCCATCATGCCTCTGCCTTTGGGAGTCATGCTTGTAACTGTCAATATTGCAATGCCTCATGGGACTTGTAGTTTGGTAACAGCTGGAGGGCCGCCAGTTTGACACCTGTGTACTATAGGGACCTTGGCCAATCCCTGACAGGAGGCTGGGCATGGCAGAAAGACAGGAACCCAACTATGCGGCCCCACGGAAAAAAGCCCAGTCCTGCAAATTTGTGTGACGTTGGTATCAAGGGGTTAATATGTGTATTTCCTATGATCTCCAGATCCATCTAGTGGTCATAGTGCTGCATTTTCCTGATTGTGGTCATTCAGATAAATATTTATTTATTCATTTCAGGTACTTATATAGTGCTGTCAGTTTATGCAGCACTTTACATATATATTGTACATTCACATCAGTCCCTAACCCTCAAGGGTTGTACAATTTAAAGGTCCCTAACTCATATTCACATACTAGGGACAATTTAGACAGGATCCAATTAACTTATCAGCATGTCTTTAGAGTGTGGGAGGAAACCAGAATACCCAGAGGAAACCCGTGCAGGCACAGGGAGAACACGCAAACTCCAGGCAGGTGGTGCTGTGGTTGGGATTTGAACCAATGACCTTAGCACTGCCAGGCAGAAGTGCTAACCATTTAGCCACTGTGCTGCTCGGAAATCTGGAATTATGGTCATTAGATGGAGCTGATGGTCATAGGAAATACACATATTAGACACAATACGGGTTTGTTTGTTTTTTGTGTAGGTGTTCAAAAGCTTGATGCATGTACGTAGCTTTTTTTTTAATTAAAAAGACCTGATTGTGTTTTAATAAAATAATTTCTGTTATAAAACGTACATGTGTGATTTATCAATGTAGCACCTGAAAAGCCCCACAGAACAGACTTTTGTTGGTGATATATAGTGGTGAATGATTCCCAATCGCTATTTTCTGGCAGCAATGTACCAGGACTAGCGGTTGGCGCAGGAGCCCGCTGCAAGTTCTGAAATAGAATGCGTACAAACGTATCCACAGCATTGGACATGGAGGTGAGGAACGTTCAGGGGCGGACTGACCATTTGGAAACTCGGGCACTGCCCGAGGGCCCGGGGTCAGTAGGGGGCCCCATGAGATGCCCCTGGTACCTTTTTTAAAGGCTTTTTTTAGTTTGGGCAAGGACACAGGGGCCCCATGATCCCCTATTGCCTATGAGTTGTCAGTCCGCCCCTGGGAACGTTCATTTACAGACGAGGCAGGAAGGTGTTAAGCAATTCAAAGACATCTTTCTTTTAATATAGTGGTTGTCTCTACCAAGGATCCCCTTTCCGTCGTCCTCTCTTGGGTTTGGATCCAGCGTAGTCCAGCAATTCTCTTGGATGTGAACATCTACGTTCAATCCTGCCAACTCCAGGTTGCAGTGACGCTGCTCCTGGTCTGTACCCCTTGTCAGTTTTACTAATTCAGTTTATCCCCTGGAGGGGGGCAACGAAGCCTTCGCTGCTTTGCTGTGAACCTCAGCAGAACCCTCGTTACCTGCTGGTGCTCCACCGAATTAATGAATCTGACAAGTGGTGCCGAGCAGAAGTAATGTAATCAGACCCCTGAGTTTGTCTTTAGGTCATATAGGGGCTCATCAGCAGCATTTTTATATGGAACAAATTTTTTTTCTTTTTGTTTTTTTTTACTGATGGTGTTTGCTGACCCTGGCATTGTGTCTGACAGGTCCATATTCACACTTCCATCACCAGTAGGACTGTCTTGTCTAGAGAATGGCAGATGATTTACTGATGTCTTCTGTACTGTTCCAGGGATACCTCTCGGAAGGACTTGTGACTAAGTGGTATCGATCTCCCCATCTCCTCCTCTCCCCTAATAACTATACCAAAGCCATTGACATGTGGGCCACCGGCTGTATTCTAGCTGAGATGCTGACGGGACGGATGCTCTTTGCAGGTCAGTACAATATACCTTTGTAAAGAGAGAGGATAGCTCATCAGGGAAAAAAAACCCGGCACTATAATGTGTCATTATTTTATGCTGAATTGGACTTTAACCCTTTTGCACACATTGAGGCATAATGTGAGAAGATAGCTCGTCAGGGAAAAAAAAACGGCACTATGATGTGTCATTATTTTATGCTGAATTGGACTTGAACCCTTTTGCCCCCATTGAGGCATAATGTGAGAAGATAGCTCGTCAGGGAAAAAAAAACCGGCACTATGATGTGTCATTATTTTATGCTGAATTGGACTTTAACCCTTTCGCACACATTGAGGCATAATGTGAGAAGATAGCTCGTCAGGGAAAAAAAAACCGGCACTATGATGTGTCATTATTTTATGCTGAATTGGACTTGAACCCTTTTGCCCCCATTGAGGCATAATGTGAGAAGATAGCTCGTCAGGGGGAAAAAAAACGGCACTATGATGTGTCATTATTTTATGCTGAATTGGACTTTAACCCTTTTGCACACATTGAGGCATAATGTGAGAAGATAGCTCGTCAGGGGGAAAAAAAACGGCACTATGATGTGTCATTATTTTATGCTGAATTGGACTTTAACCCTTTTGCACACATTGAGGCTCCATTCACACCAATGCATTTTTTTTTGTGCTCTTTGCTTTGTGCAGAAACGACTACAGTCTATATAACATGGTTTCCTATAGGACATGTCCACACCTATGCTTTTTTGAGCTGTTGCGTTTTTGGATAGGGTCGGACTTTTTTAAAATAGAGTTCGATGAAGAATCTGATGAAATGCATGGTAGTGCGTTTTTGCCGCGATTTTGAGAGCGATTTGTGTTTTGCATTTTTATTGTGCCCAGCAAAAAAAAAATTCCACTTTAAAAAATAAAAGAAGGAAAAGCTGAACAAAATGCAAATCGAGGCAAAAACGTGTGTAGAAAACCTCAAAACGAACTGCGAAAAGCACTGCAAAACGGACAAAAAGCAAACTGCATAGGTGTGAACAAAGCCTACAGGCTTGAAGAAAGTGATTGTAAACTCTTATATATATCCAGTGATGTGACTGGCCTCAGGTGATGCACAGAGATGAAACAAATTCTCCTACATAAGTTGTACTTGTTTATCTGCAGTCTTCTCTTCTCTACACCCTTTCAAAGTGCTGAATTTATAAAGCTTGCCTGAGAGTTCAGAAAAAAGGAGGAGGAGAGCTGAAATTACACACTGCAGAGCTCAGTGAGAGCTGATTGGAGGAAGGGGGACACCCCCCACACACACACGTACACAGAACAGAGCTGAGGTTGTCAATCTGCTGGAGGTCCCTTCCCCTGTCACCATTTTTCTCTTGGTGTCAGTAAAACCTGGGAGATGTGACTCATGCTGATAGCAGAGAAATGAAGCAGACAGAAATGACACTTAGTGCTCCTAATTGAGACAAGTACACACTGTAGAGCGATATGATTTATTGATATTTCATGTCTGAGGTTTCCAACCATTTTAAAACCCCCAAACATTATACATTTTCCGAGAAGGATGTATAGTATGATGATGTATGACATGTAGGTAATTAAAGTTAAAGTAGACCTTAAAGTGTTACTAAACCCACAACAGTAAAATCAGTCTGTAGATGCAGTAACGCATGCTTGTTATACTCACCATGGAACCTAAGGGGTTAATCCTCTGCATTGTGTAAAAAGGCTGTTTGATCCTCACTTCTGTGATCCTCCCCTTCTTCCACAGTCCCCAATCCATCTGCTTATAGAACAGAGCCTTGGGGGGGGGGGCGAGCTGCACATGCTCAGTTTGGTGTGTATTGCTACAATGTTTTTTTTTTTTCTTCGGAGAGTGCATGTGATCAGCACAGGGCCAGTCAGCACCGTCCAGACAGAGGTCAGGGGTTCTGCATCCTCCTAGAGCAGAATGAAAACTCCAAGCTTTAACCAGTGCTGTGCTGGACACTGATAGAAGTCACAAGACTGCTATATACTGCTGATGAGAAAAGGTATTTAGCAGTTTATATTTACTAAAACAATTGCATTTCTATGTTGTGTGTACTGTGGGAGACCAGATATAGTGAATGCAGGGTCTGGGGAGACCAGATATAGTGAATGCAGGGTCCGGGGAGACCAGATATAGTGAATGCAGGGTCCGGGGAGACAAGATATAGTGAATGCAGGGTCTGGGGAGACAAGATATAGTGAATGCAGGGTCCGGGGAGAGTGGATATAGTGAATGCAGGGTCCGGGGAGACCAGATATAGTGAATGCAGGGTCCGGGGAGACCAGATATAGTGAATGCAGGGTCCGGGGAGACCGGATATAGTGAATGCAGGGTCCGGGGAGACAAGATATAGTGAATGCAGGGTCCGGGAGACCAGATATAGTGAATGCAGGGTCCGGGGAGACCAGATATAGTGAATGCAGGGTCCGGGGAGACCAGATATAGTGAATGCAGGGTCCGGGGAGACAAGATATAGTGAATGCAGGGTCTGGGGAGACAAGATATAGTGAATGCAGGGTCCGGGGAGAGTGGATATAGTGAATGCAGGGTCCGGGGAGACCAGATATAGTGAATGCAGGGTCCGGGGAGACCAGATATAGTGAATGCAGGGTCCGGGGAGACCGGATATAGTGAATGCAGGGTCCGGGGAGACAAGATATAGTGAATGCAGGGTCCGGGGAGACCGGATATAGTGAATGCAGGGTCCGGGGAGACAAGATATAGTGAATGCAGGGTCCGGGAGACCAGATATAGTAAATGCAGGGTCCCGGGAGACTGGATATAGTGAATGCAGGGTCCGGGGAGACCGGATATAGTGAATGCAGGGTCCGGGGAGACCAGATATAGTGAATGCAGGGTCCGGGGAGACCGGATATAGTGAATGCAGGGTCCGGGGAGACAAGATATAGTGAATGCAGGGTCCGGGAGACCAGATATAGTAAATGCAGGGCCCAGTTTTTTTTTTTAATAAAGCAGCAATATACTGCTTTACCTACTTTTTAAAATCCTGAACTGGATATTTAAAGGAAACCTATGGTTTGCCTACATTTATTTCATTTTTTTTAAAGGGGTTGTTTTACAAGGTGAGGGTTCGCATATACCCTACAGTGATTGTACACGATCACCTTGTTGAACAACTTATTCAGTTTCAGATAGCAATGAAAGACAGAACATTTGTGTATAGATATAAAAAATAACAACTATAAATAGCTTTTTCCCTTTTTTGTAAGTTATCGCATTCCCTCTGTTCTCTCTTTTCTCAGCTGCATAAGAGCTGGGGGAAGGAGAAGCAACAGTACACTGGACTTCCCAATGGATGGCTGTGACAGGGGGTGTCAGGACAAGTCTGCTCATTGGAGGAGAGCAGACTGAGAACACGATGTGTTCTCCTTCTTAGTGTGCTCAGTTTTTAATAGGAAAGCAGGGACACCAGGGATTTCACATAAAGGAAGCAATACAAAGAGAACAGGATGCTTGCCATTCAAGCACATGGTACAGCAGGCACATATCCGGAATATGAAATGTTGGGTTTACATATTCATTAGTTATGTGTCTGTATAGAGTGTAAATCTGTCTTTGTACACTGCAAACTGTTGCGCTTGGCTGCCCAGGAATACAGACACACAGGTCTCTAACGTATCCTTGCTGAAGGAGATGCACCCTGATTTGAGACGTGTTGCTATTTTTCATGATACAAATTCCCCTATGTGTTTTCTAAAGGTAAAGCACTGCGAAAGCTGTTGGCTTTCAGGTTCTCTCTCTAAGTGAAGTCCATATGCAGCCTTGTGAATAGACCAGGCTGGGTATAAGTCTTCTGACTAGCATGAGAAAAGGAGATTCGAGCTTTACCTGTACTATACACTATTCCTTTTACATACCCTGCCCTTACAAGGATCAGAGATAACAGTGGTATTTATAAAATTTCAGAATTGGTAGGCCTGATCCATCAGCACCACGTCCCAAATATTAAAAAATCCCAACAAAAATGGAAACGTGTGTTGGACTTTTAAAGTACTAGTGTACCCTCAGGATAGAATGCTTAGACACATCAATATATTAAAAAAATTATATTTTATTGCGCATGATTAAACAATAAATCCTCCCATAAAAACAGATATGAGCATGAACCCTTCAGTACAGTGAACCCCACTTTACACCTTCCTTATTGTATAGTCATCTGCCATAGCCAGAAGGTCACCAATATACATTGCAAGAAGTTAGGAAGGTGGTACAGTGGCATATCCCAACACGTTTCGCTGAGTTGGCTTCATCAGGGGCTCAGAGGACCGGAAAAAAACCATACTGAAGGTTGTTCAAATCAAGGATCGACCCCGAGAGAGAGAGAAGAGGAATGCATGGGGAAGAATGCCATTAGGAAATACCTGAACTAAGGCACACCCAGAAGCCAATGAACAGCACAGCCTGAGGGGAGGGAGGCTCCAGAACCACAGATGTCCACCTTGGACATGTAAAAACATGTGGCTCCCAGAGGATTGGCAGAATTATACGCAGCTGGTGAATTTCAACTACCTGTGATAAATAAAGTCCTATAGATCTCCGGAATTGATCCACACTCAATAGGAAGATGAAGACCAGACCAAGACAAAGACCAGGTTCTGGCCACCGGGGCAGCTCTCTGTATTTACTGCCTTAGGCTCTCTCCAGGGGATCAGCATAGAGCCTATGGCAGTAAACACAGAGAGCGGCCCCCATGTTCTAGGGAATTCCTCTAGTTATACAGGTCAGTCATTGTTTTCATGGGAATCATGTAGAGGTTGTTCAGCTGTGGGCTATCTGGGCCCCATACCACTCACATGGACTGCTGTGGCTATAGTTCCAAATTAAACCAAGTCTTTGAAGAAGGGATAACAACGCTACTCACGTTTCTAGAGAGCCATGTGCATGCTCAATTGCTTGGTCCTAGGGGATTCTTCCGACCAAAGGATGCCTCCGGCGCCCAAATCTAATAACAAAATGTAAATCAATTAGTCACAGCTGGTGAAAAGCTAAATCCTGCACTGATAGGATTCAATATGATTTTATTGATACATGGTATCTCTAGATTTAGGGGGGTGCTGGGGTGGGCTGTGCCCCTCCAGAATTCAGTTGTGCCCCTTCCCCCCAGGCCTGCCTTCTCACAGATGTTGTGCCCAGCTGATGAGCCCCTCTCTCCATCCACGCACTCAGGGCTGGGAAAAGCGGAGGGCAGTGTGGTACAGTGAAGTGATGGTTACAGGACAAATGGCAGTGACAGAGAGCCGGGTGGAGGTGCAAGCTGTGCTATGCTCTCCCTTCCTGTCATAAGGCAGCAGATGGGAAGAGGTCGCTCTTACATTGGGCTGTACACTGACTGTTCCCGCTCCCTACCCCCGTGTTCTGCTGCTGGGAGATAGTTTGCAGGTAATGAAAGAGTATGTGAACAATCCAGTGTAAGAGCCATAACTTCTCATCTGCTGTTATAGAGGAGCACTAATGACAGGATGGGAGAGCACAGCACGGCTCGCACATCCTCACAGCTCTTGGGGGGGTGGGGGAGTGGACCTTATGGCAGGGGAATTGTATACAATTGGGGGGTATGCTAGAAGGGGAGATTGGGGGAGGGATTCGGGCTGACAGGGGGATTGGGGGGTTATTTGAGCTAGGAGCGGGGATTTGTGCTAGGAGGGAGAAATTTGTGCTAGATGGGGGAATTGGGGGGTTGAGTTGGTTTGTGCTCGGAGGAGGGATTTATGCTAGGAGGGGGGATTTGTAGGAGAGAATTTGTTCTGGGAGGGGGGATTTTGAGAAAGGACTTGAGCTGTGAGGGCGATTAATTTGGGGGTGAGGATTTTTTGCTGGGAGGGGGGATGAGGGGGAATTAGTCTAAGAGGGGGAAATGGCATGGTTGAGCTAGGAAGGGGTGGGGGGATTTGGGCTAAGAGGGGGGATTTGTGCTAGGAGGAGGGATTGGGGGAATTTATGCTAGGAAGGGGGATTTGAGGAAGAGGATTTGTGCTGGGAGGGGGGATTTTGAGAGAGGACTTGTGCTGGGAGGGTGATTGATTTCGGGGTGAGGATTTATGCTGGAAGGGAGGAAGAGGAGGAATTCGTCTAAGAGGGGGATTGGGGGTTGAGTTAGGAAGGGATGGGGAATTTGGGCTAAGAGGTGAGATTGGGGGGGCAAAGATTTGTGCTGAGGGGGGATGTAGAGTCGGAGAAGGAGGAATTTTTGTTTGGGGAGATTTTTGGCTTGCAGAGAGAATTTTTGATTAGTGGATGAGCGTGCTAAAAAGTGCTGTTTTTCTTTTTTTTATGCTGAGACATGATGCTCACACACGGGGGGGGCGCAGTTTGTCATCTTCGCCAAAAGTGCTAGATAACCTTGTTCCGGCACTTGCCACACTGCACACAGGACATTCAACAAATCCCCTCTTCCCTACACAGCACATAGCTGAGGTCAGATTCCTTTACAGACACAGCCTCCATCTGCACAGCATGTAGCTGGCTACCATATTACAGTTGCAGGGAGGAGAAGCTCTGCTTGTGCTCTGCCAGACGTGACCCTGTCCCTCCTTTCTGCCTTTCCCTGTTCTCTTACCTGCTAACCCCCTGTACCCTGCCCTGCTGACCCTTGCCCTCTGTCCTACTGACCCTTCTCTTCTACCCCGCTGACCCCTATCCTCTGCCCTACTGACCCCTATCCTCTGCCCTACTGACCGCCTGTACACTGTCCTACTGACTCTTGTACACTGCCCTACATCTCATCCTCTGCCCTACTGACCCCTATCCTCTGCCCTACTGACCCCTATCCTCTGCCCTACTGACCCCTATCCTCTGCCCTACTGATCCCTATCCTCTGCCCTACTGACCCTTGTACACTGCCCTACATCTCATCCTCTGCCCTGCTGACCCACTGCACACTGCCCTGCTGCCTCCTATACACTACTTTGATAACCACCTGTACACTGCCCTACAAACTGCTGATCCTATCCTCTGCCATGCTGACCTCGCATCCTCTGCCCCCCTGACATTTTTTTTACTGAACCCCCACAGCAGATTTATGGATTTACTGCAATTCCACCAAGTGATGTGTGCATTCCATGATGCCAATGATCTACATCACCTTGAGGAAGCACAGTTAGTAGCACAAAAAAAAAAAAAATTGGGGGATGTTCTCTATTACAAAAATTACTGAAGAAAGTTTCAGGAATAGTAAGTCAAAAAACATGGGAGGCCTTACACATTGCAAGGTACAAAGCAGTAGCAAAAAAAAGATTGTGTTTATTCCCAATGGTTGAAGGTGCCAATGGGGCTCATCCATGTAATTGTGGGTATGGATTGCATTTAATGGGATCAGCGATAGTGGGAGTCACTTTCTCAAGAGGCAGGAGATGGCATGAGATGGGCCATGTGTGATAGCCCCCCCCTAGTGTTGTTCAATGGAATGTTCTATCTGTGCCTTGATTGCAGTGGATCGGGTCAATGAGTTCACTTTTTAACCTAATGTGACTAATAGCGATTCTTACAACCTTGGAGAGAAGAATACCTGGATTTTGGAGAAAATGTATTGTTTCTTGATGACCAACTTGACTCTGGTGCAACAAAGAACATAGTAGCCCACAAAAGTTATGTATGGGAACTTGGTTTAAGGGAGGTACTATTTTGCTTCTGCAGCCACAACTTTGCTAGGAAAAGCCAAGCCTTTAATTTCTACTAATAGAAACGAATTCTGGGGGAAAAAAGGTTTACTCTTGCGGTGGAACCCCCTACCCACTGCAAGGGTTAAAGCCTTGTTCACACAAAACATGCCTATAGAGTTAATGTGAGTTATTCGTTGAGTTTGCATCACGTTTAAAGTGCGTTAAAAGCGAATTAAAGTGTTACTAAACCCAGGACCCTGCATTCACTATATCTGCTCTCCCCGGACCCTGCATGCACTATATCTGGTCTCCCCGGACCCTGCATTCACTATATCTGGTCTCCCCGGACCCTGCATGCACTATATCTGGTCTCCCCGGACCCTGCATTCACTATATCTGCTCTCCCCGGACCCTGCATGCACTATATCTGGTCTCCCCGGACCCTGCATTCACTATATCTGGTCTCCCCAGACCCTGCATTCACTATATCCGGTCTCCCTGGACCCTGCATTCACTATATCTGGTCTCCCAGGACCCTGCATTCACAATATCTGGTCTCCCCAGACCCTGCATTCACTATATCCGGTCTCCCCGGACCCTGCATTCACTATATCTGCTCTCCCCGGACTCTGCATTCACTATATCTGCTCTCCCTGGACCCTGCATTCACTATATCTGGTCTCCCCAGACCCTGCATTCACTATATCCGGTCACCCCAGACCCTGCATTCACTATATCTGCTCTCCCCGGACCCTGCATTCACTATATCTGGTCTCCTTGGACCCTGCATTCACTAGATCTGGTCTCCCTGGACCCTGCATTCACTATATCTGCTCTCCCCGGACCCTACATGCACTATATCTGGTCTCCCTGGACCCTGTATTCACTATATCCGGTCTCCCAGGACCCTGCATTCACTATATCCGGTCTCCCCGGACCCTGCATTCACTATATTCGGTCTCCCAGAACCCTGCGTTCACTATATCTGCTCTCCCCGGACTCTGCATTTACTATATCTGCTCTCCCTGGACCCTGCATTCACTATATCTGGTCTCCCCAGACCCTGCATTCACTATATCCGGTCTCCCCGGACCCTGCATTCACTATATCTGGTCTCCCCGGACCCTGCATTCACTATATCTGGTCTCCCAGGACCCTGCATTCACTATATCCGGTCTCCCCGGACCCTGCATTCACTATATCTGGTTTCCCTGGACCCTGCTTTCACTATATCTGGTCTCCCCGGATCCTGCATTCACTATATCCGGTCTCCCCGGACCCTGCATTCACTATATCTGGTCTCCCCGGACCCTGCATTCACTATATCCGGTCTCCCCGGACCCTGCATTCACTATATCTGGTCTCCCCGGACCCTGCATTCACTATATCTGGTCTCCCTGGACCCTGCTTTCACTATATCTGGTCTCCCTGGACCCTGCTTTCACTATGTCTGGTCTCACCAGATAAAGTAAAAGAAAAAGTATTTTATCTGTTCAAATAAAGTGCTCTTTAAAGGCATAAATATTGTACAGAGACATAATTAATCAAGCAATAACTCGATGCAAAAAATGCTCCAACACCTCTGACACCTCCATACCCGACGCTACGTGCTACCACAGACTCCAGCATGCACAGGGGCGGCATTATAAACCTTCCAGGTGCAATGCATCCTAAGGAAACTTACTTCATATTGCAAAATAAATTCATAAACCAAGCCATTATTTTCAATGGATTTTCATTCGTAAACCGAAAATGACGTTAACCGAGGCGTTCATAAATCAAGGTACACCTGTATAAACGTCTAAATGCTTTTTCTCATCAGCAGTTAGAGAAGTCTTGTAGGAAGAGTTTTCATTCCCCTCTGACTTTCCTATGAGGCTGCATAACCCCTGACCCTCTGTCTGGACAGTGCTGATTGGTCCTGTGCTGGTCACATGCACTCTCCCAAAAGAAAAAAAAAAGATTTCTAGCAATACACACCAAACTGAGCATGTGCAGCTTGCCCCCAAGGCTCTGCTCTATCAGCAGATGGATTGGGGACATTAGAAGAAGGGGAGGATCAGAGAAGACAGGATCAAACCGCCTTTTCACACAATGCAGAGGATTAACCCCTTAGGTTCCACGGTGAGTATAACAAGCATGCTTTCCTGCATATACAGACTGATTGTACTGTTTAGTAACACTTTAAAAACGCTCCCCAAATGCGCTTTTTGACAAGCATTAAAATTCACCTAAGATGCCTAGGTTTTTTATTGGCTGCTGTGTACAAGGCCTAACGGAAATATAAATATGAAGGAGGTAGAAATGAATTCTAAGTGTTTGGCAAGAAGGTGTATCACACTGAGTGTGGCACATAGATTGAGTGGAGATAATTCACCAATGTGTTGGCGTGGATGTGGAGGTAGTGGCACAATGTATCACATATGGTGGGAGTCTCCTAAAATACAAGAGTATTGGGGGAAAATAGTAAGCTTGATTCAGAAAATTACAGAGGTGGATGTTCTAGTAGACCCAGAGATTTGTCTTTTTCATAGTACTAAGCTTTCAGTTAAAAAATACAAAGAGTCTGGTTTATTGTACTATTTGATGCAGCAAAGGGACTGATACCCAAGTATTGGAGGAGACAGGAGGCGCCGAAAATAAAAGACTGGGTGGATAGGGTGGATCAAATATGTAAATTGGAGGAACTTTATCATTTGAATGAAGATAAGATGGAGAGTCACCATACAAGATGGAAGCAATGGGAGGAATTCAAAAAGTCAAGGCTAGCCTTAGAGGTTATGGGGGATTAACATAGAATAATATGGAAACATATATTGTTCTTCTTTTATAGGGATTACGATCTCCAGAAATGAACAGGAAAATGCAGAGCAGAAGGGGTTAGGGATTGGATGGGGGGGGGGGTTGGGTGGTATATAGGTTGTGGGAGGGGGGGAAAGAAATAAAACAATAAATGTTTTGATAATATGCTAAGGTTTTAATGAGTATGTTTGCATAACTTGTTTATCTGAAAAATGTATAAATATTTAAATTAAAAAAAAAAAAAATAGACTTGAATAGAAGCAGTTGCTTCCATTCCTTCCAGACTCTACATGACACTTCATTTTGGAAGCGTAGCAATGCTCTTCATGTTTTGATCATGTGAACAGCGATGTGTGCTGTCCTTAGTATTCATTGCAGACTGCTTTACAAGGAGAGTTAAAGAGATACTAAAGATTCATTTTTTTTTTTTTTTTGTAAAATAACAAACATAAGTGGAAATAAATGAAAGCGGACGCTCACTAATTAAAGACACAAATGTGATACCTCACATATACCATATACCATTCAATTATAACATAATGAATATACAAAAAAATCCTCCTGCGCTTAATGGAGTGCCTATCGTTGGGAGCAGCTGGCACTCAGACTGATACCATACAGTAGAACTACAAAAACGCAAAAAATGTAGTGCAGCGCTCAATCACAGACTTATATCAAATATAAACAAGTGAATAAATAATGAAATAATGCTTAGAAGTATAACACAGTAACACACGAATGGTCAAATGCAGCCAAGACCCTATTATACATATAAAGGTGACTAATAATATATAACAATAAACGTGCCCCCCTCACTCCCACTCTGTAGGGTGACCAGTGGGTAAAAATATTCCACGTGGGTATGCACAGTTCATAAATAGTAAGTGATGGTGTTCAACACAGTAAAAATTCATGCATTGTGTGTGATCACACAAAACTTCCAGTGCTGGTGAGTGACTCTCCTCCTATGGCTGAATTGCCTCCTCACCTCCACTCTGCGGCCCAATGGGCCAATGCGCCTTCAAGATCACTAAGGATCTTCCTCCAATACTGACAGGTAAGCTCCTCCAGACCTCTCATCACATGGGGATGATACACTAGGCGTCCTGGCTCCTGATCTCCACTGAGTACACCACTCATCCAGATAATGCAAATATAAGGAGACACTCTGATAGTGTAGTATGCCAAAGTAAAAGTGCTTTAATCGTAACAAACTGGCACTTACATTTCAGTTGTCATATTGCACAGTTTTCCCCCCAAGCATGGGTGTACTGCATGGGTACAAAGTGCCTATTTCCTGGGTCAAGTTTGTTACGATTAAAGCACTTTTACTTTGGCATACTACACTATCAGAGTGTCTCCTTATATTTGCATTGTCTGGATGAGTGGTGTACTCAGTGGAGATCAGGAGCCAGGACGCCTAGTGTATCATCCCCATGTGATGAGAGGTCTGGAGGAGTTTACCTGTCAGTATTGGAGGAAGATCCTTAGTGATCTTGAAGGCGTATTGGCCCATTGGGCCGCAGAGTGGAGGTGAGGAGGCAATTCAGCCATAGGAGGAGAGTCACTCACCAGCACTGGAAGTTTTGTGTGATCACACACAATGCATGAATTTTTACTGTGTTGAACACCATCACTTACTATTTATGAACTGTGCATACCCAGCTGGAATATTTTTACCCACTGGTCACCCTACAGAGTGGGAGTGAGGGGGGCACGTTTATTGTTATATATTATTAGTCACCTTTATATGTACAATAGTGTCTTGGCTGCATTTGACCATTCGAGTGTTACTGTGTTATACTTATAAGCATTATTTCATTATTTATTCACTTGTTTATATTTGATATAAGTCTGTGATTGAGCGCTGCACTACATTTTTTACATTTTTTAATTATAACATAATAATGTCTCAAAAATCAATTACAAAACATGCAAAAGAAAATGAGTATAACGGCAGTTGCCCCCTTTATGTGGATTTCACTTGACAAATGTGTATAATAAATAAAAGTGGGCGCTCACCAATTAGTAACACAAATGTGATACCCTCAAATATTAACATATTATAAGTACTCATGCACAATTTAAAGTGAATGATGGTGAAGCATAAAAAAGTCCTAAAATCCGTGTCCTCTAATCCCACATCATGATAGTTCTAGGAGCCACGTCTTGCATTGTCCTGGTCGCGAGATTTTCTATTCTCTTCTGGAAATCACACGCCCTTTCCCTCTCTCTTCCACTCTCTCCATCAGTCTCTCCTAATTATCCCCCGCCTTTCTTTTTTCTTTTTTCTGTTCACTTTTGTCTCCCTCCTAATGCCTCCTATGGAACTAAATGGTCATTGGGAACAGTGCTCCTTTTCAGGTGCTCATTCAGGTCCCATCTTCCCTTGTACCACTAAGGCCCTTTATGTTTTCCTATGGTTCCTCTTTTATGCAATATTCCTCCTTCTCCGTAGGACACCATGTTTTCTTTTTGTATTTATTGATGTCTGTACATGTTAATGGACTGTCCTACGCCTGTTTCCTTTTCATGTATCTGAAATTAATAAAAAGTTTGAACAAGAAAAAGTCCTTAAAACCAATGAAACTGTCACAGCCCAAAAAATCTTCAAAATCCTGCAACTCCAAAACTGTGTTCCACCACTAAGTGTAGCCAAAATGGGGACTCACTAGACCAATTTGGCCACAAATGAAAACAGATCCCAGATGTTTCAGGTGCGGTGTACAATCCTGCAGAATCCTTCTGAGCATGCCCAATCAAATGGTATAACACCACCTCTTCTATTCTTAATTATAATCTCAGAAAAAGGCCAGAGGGAATAATTAAAGTGCAGCACATTCTTTATTAAATCCGTAGTAAAAAATATTATTGCACTCATATGATAATGGTGCCACAGGGAGCATCAACCCAAACAGCCCAAACAGCTCACTGGGGGGATCTACAGCTCTTCCCGTCGGTGTGCGTTCCAAACCCCGGATGTAACATCAGAAGAACCGGAAATGGCGTCAGCGGCTCAATCCTCAGGGCATATCGCACAGATGCATATCTTCAGGAACAAATGTGTCTATACTTACCTGCTGTGTGTAATGGTTTTGAACAGAGCAGCCTGGATCCTCCTCTTCTCAGTTCCCTCACTTGCGCTCCTGGCTCCTCCCTTCTGTCGGGTGCCCCATAGCAAGCAACTATGGGGGCACGCGAGCAAACATGTTCCCAAGCCACTGCTCCGTGTGTCCATTCACACACGTAACCGCAGCTTGGCCCCCTCTCTCTCCTCATTGGCTGACTGGCTGTGATTGACAGCAGTGGGAGCTGGTAGCTCCCGCTTGCTGTCTCAACCAATGAGGAGGCAGAGACCTGGGACACCCAAGGCTGTCGTGCATATCGCTGGATCACGATGGGGCTCAGGTAAGTATTGAGGGGGCTGGGTGCACTGCTGCACACAGGTTTTTCACCATCATGCATAGAATGCATGAAGGTAAAAAACCTTGAGCCTTTACAACCACTTTAAGGACATACCTTAAACTCATGAACAGGTGAACATTTTTAAAGTGTCACCCATGGAGATTAAGTACCATAGATTGACACCATTCTATGAGCATGCACAATTTTAAAGCATGACATGTTGGGTATCTATTTACTCGGTGTAACATCATCTTTCATATTTTACAAAAAAATTGGGGTATATATACAGTATCTCACAGAAGTGAGTACACCCCTCACATTTTTGTAAATATTTTATTCTATCTTTTCATGTGACAACACTGAAGAAATGACACTTTGCTACAATGTGACGTAGTCAGTGTACAGCTTGTATAACATGTAAATTTGCTGTCCCCTCAAAATAACTCAACACACAGCCAGTAATGTCTAAACCGTTGGCAACAAAAGTAAGTCCACCCCTAAGTGACAAGTTCCAAATTGGGCCCAAAGTGTCAATATTTTGTGTGGCCACCAATATTTTCAAGCACTGCCTTAACCCTCTTGGTCATGGAGTTCACCAGAGCTTCACAGGTTGCCACTGGAGTCCTCTTCCACTCCCCCATGAGGACATCACGGAGCTGGTGGATGTTAGAGACCTTGCGCTCCTCCACCTTCCGTTTGAGGATGCCCCACAGATGCTCAATAGGGTTTAGGTCTGGAGACATGCTTGGCCAGTCCATCACCTTTAGCCTCAACTTCTCTAGAAAGGCAGTGGTCGTCTTGGAGGTGTGTTTGGGCTCGTTATCATGTTGTAATACTGCCCTGCGGCCCAGTCTCTGAAGGGAGGGGATCATGCTCTGCTTCAGTATGTCACAGTACATGTTGGCATTCATGGTTCCCTCAAGGAACTGTAGCTCCCCAGTGCCGGCAGCACTCATGCAGCCCCAGACCATGACACCCCCACCCCCATGCTTGACTGTAGGCAAGACACACTTGTCTTTGTACTCCTCATCTGGTTGCCGCCACACACGCTTGACACCATCTGAACCAAATCAGTTGATCTTGGTGTCATCAGACCACAGGACATGGTTCCAGTAATCCATGTCCTTAGTCTGCTTGTCTTCAGCAAACTGTTTGCGGGCTTTCTTGTGCATCATCTATAGAAGAGGCTTCCTTCTGGGATGACAGCCATGCAGACCAATTTGTTGCAGTGTGCGGCGTATGGTCTGAGCACTGACAGGGTGACCCCCCCACCCTTCAATCTCTGCAGCAATGCTGGCAGCACTCATACGTCTATTTCCCAAAGACAACCTCTGGATATGACGCTGAGCACGTGCACTCAACTTCTTTGGTTGACCATGGCGAGGCCTGTTCTGAGTGGAACTTGTTCTGCTAAACTGCTGTATGGTCTTGGCCACCTTGCTGCAGCTCAGTTTCAGGGTCTTGGCAATCTTCTTATAGCCTAGGCCATCTTTATGTAGAGCAACAATTCTTTTCTTCAGATCCCCAGGGAGTTCTTTGCCATGAGGTGCATTGCTGAACTTCCAGTGACCAGTATGAGAGAGTGAGAGTGATAACAGCAAATTTAACACACCTGCTCCCCATTCACACCTGAGACCTTGTAACACTAAGGAGTCACATGACACCGGGGAGGGAAAATGGCTAATTGGGCCCAATTTGGACCTTGTCACTCAGGGGTGGACTCACTTTTGTTGCCAGCGGTTTAGACATTAATGGCTGTGTGTTGAGTTATTTTGAGGGGACAGCAAATTTACATGTTATACAAGCTGTCACATTGTCACTACGTCACATTGTAGCAAAGTGTAATTTCTTCAGTGTTGTCACATGAAAAGAGAAAATCAAATATTCACAAAAATGTAAGGGGGGGACTCACTTCTGGGAGATACTGTGTGTGTATATATATATTTTAATCTTTAAAGTGAAATTTTTTTCCAAAAAACTTGCGTTTGAAAAATATATAAATTGTTTAAAACTGTCCATTTCGGTTTCAGTTTTCGGCCACGTGCATCCTGAATTTTCGGTTTTGGCACCAGAATTTTCATTTCGGTGCAATACTAATACTAACGGGTGTTTTTATTTTGCCTATCCTGGAGTTCTTCTTTAACTCTTGCAATGGCGAGGGGAGAGGAGCCCACTGCAAGGGTAAATCTTTTTTTTTTTCAACGGAGTTTATCTATAAAGCCTTTCTATACCATCCTAGTCAGTGGTCTTCTATATTATTATCATTATTTTCTTTGTCTGCATAAGAAATTGAAGTGTATTGTAAATCGGCTCTCCAGAGAAAAGCAATAATGGACGTGCTGGTTCCATCAATAAACACAGCAGTTTCTCCGCTCATTACAATGGGGGTAGACTGTAAAACAGCTATATTTACAGACCCGGACTGCTGGGATTCCAGGAAAGCCTCTGCTTTTCCAATGTACAATACAGCACACTAAACCTTTTAATCAAATCAGGGCCATGATGATGTTAGTTCTGAAGATTGAAGAGATTGCTGGTCGCTGCAAATTAAAGGTACACTCCAGTCATTGAAGAACCAACACAGTCTACCTTCAAATTGGTGGGAATTCCCATTCTGATGTTCATGTTGTGCAGATATCTGTAGTTACTGGCAGGGGCGGACTGACAACTCATGGGGCCCCCGGGCAATAGGGGATCATGGGGCCCCTGTGTCCTTGCCCAAACTCAAAAAAGCCTATGAAAAAGGTACCAGGGGCATCTCATGGGGCCCCCTACTGACCCCGGGCCCTCGGGCAGTGCCCGAGTTTCCATATGGTTAGTCCGCCCCTGGTTACTGGTAATCTTATTCTCGGTAAAGCACCGAATCTGACCGTCTGATGCAAGCCAAGCATTAGAGCTGAGCTTGATGTTCGAGTCAATTGTAAGTTCAACTCGAACATCGGCCATTTGTGTGTTCGGTGAACACAGGAACGGTAAGGGCATTCGGTGGGCTGTTCGCCTGCTGTGCCCCACAATGTTCTGCGCTCTGACAGTGCATTGTGATTGGCCAAAGAAATGCACCTTACCATAGGTGCAATGCTTTGGCCAATCATGGCACACGTTGATGTCACCGGGTGACCCCGCCCCTTAACTATTTAAGAACCTTCAGGCCAGTGCAGCTGTCAGACAGCTGGGACCCAGCACTGAGAGGGGAGCGGGTTTTTGCTTCCTTTTTTTGGGTCGGGTGGCAGTGGGCAACGTGATTGACGTTGGATCTACTTCGGGGGACATTGTTTAAATTTTTGTTTTTAATAAAGGACTTGTTAAAGACTACCTTCTGTCATTTTTTACACTACACTTTTTTTTTTGTGAATGGGTAGTGGTACCATGTACCCCCATAATCATTCACATGGAGAGGGGATCTGGGGGTCCCCTTGCTAAAGCAGATCTACACAACCACCGGCCACGGCCCCTCAATCAACATGGTGCTTTTGAGGGGGGAACCCCTTTCCCCAAAGCACCCCCACCCATGTTGAGTTCATGTGGCCTGGTATGGTTCGGGGTGGGGCGCTCATCCCCCCCCCTTTCCTGACCTGCCAGGCTGCATGCTCAGATAAAAGGAGTTTTGGGGGACCCCCATGCCATTTTTTTTAAACGTTTGGCATTGGGGGTTCCTCTAAAAATTTATACTAGACGGGCATAGTATGAATGGGGGGGAGACCCCATGCTGTTTTTTTGTTAATTTTTTAAATTGCCGACAATTCTTTTTACATTTACGGTAGTTGTCAGCGCAAATATTTAGGGAATGTTTTTACTATTAAATATCGCATGACTTAACCCCTCGCCTACTTATACCCCCTTCCTGTCCAGGCCAATTTTCAGCTTTCAGTGCTATCGCACTTTGAATGACAATTGCGCGGTCATGCGACACTGTACCCGTCTGAAATTTGTATAACTTTTTTTTAAACAAATAGAGCTTTCTTTTGGTGGTATTTAATCACCTCTGGGTTTTTTTTTTTTGCTAAACAAACCAAAAACAACTGAAAATTTTGAAAAAAAAGTTTTTTCTTAGTTTCTGTTATAAAATTTTGTAAATAAGTGATCTTTCTGCTTCACTGATGTGCGCTAATGAGGCTGCAGTGATGGGCACTGATAGGCTGCACTGATGGGCAATGATGACGAGGCACTAGTAGGTGGCACTGATGGGCATTGACATGCATCACTGATGGGCACTGATAGGCAGCAATCATATATGGCACTGATAGGCGGCACTGACTGGCACTGTTAGGTGGCACTGACTGGCACTGTTAGGTGGCATTTATAGGCGGCAATGACAGGCACTGATAGGCAGCACTGATGTGCACTGATAGGCGGCACTGACTAACACTGATAGGTGGCACTGATAGGCGGCACTGACTGGCACTGATAGGTGGCACTGAAAGGCAGCTCAGATGGACACTAATATGTGGCTTTGATGTGCACTGGTAGGCACTGATATGTGGCATTGATTTGGCACTGATGGGTACTGGCAGGAGGCATTGATGGGCACTGATGAGGAGGCACTGGTAGGTGGCACTGATGGGCATTGACATGCATCACTGATGGGCACTGATAGGCAGCAATCATATATGGCACTGATAGGTGGCACTGACTGGCACTGTTAGGTGTCACTGACTGGCACTGTTAGGTGGCATTGATAGGTGGCACTGATGGGCACTGATAGGTGGCATTGATGTGCACTGGTAGGCACTGATATGTGACATTGATGTGGCACTGATGGGTACTGGCAGGTGGCATTGATGGGCACTGACAGGCAGCATTGATGGACACTGATGAGGAGGCACTGGTAGGTGGCACTGATGGGCATTGACATGCATCACTGATAGGCACTGATAGGCAGCAATCATATATGGCACTGATAGGTAGCACTGACTGGCACTGATAGGTGGCACTGACTGGCACTGATAGGTAGCACTGACTGGCACTGATAGGTGGCACTGACTGGCACTGTTAGGTGTCACTGACTGGCACTGTTAGGCGGCATTGATAGGCGGCACCGACGGGCACTGATGCACACTGATAGGCGGCACTGACTGGCACTGATAGGTGGCACTGATTGGCAGCACTGACTGGCACTGATAGGTGGCACTGAAAGGCAGCTCAGATGGGCACTGATATGTGGCATTGATGTGGCAATGATGGGTACTGGCAGGTGACATTGATGGACACTGACAGGTGGCACTGATGGGGCTACACTGATCATCAGGGCACACTGATCATCAGTACACTGATGATCAGTGTACATGTCCCCTCTGAGTAATGCCGATTACAGTCTCTCCTCTCCTCACGAGCTGTCAGCTCCTTATTTAAATGTGATCAGCTGTGATTGGACTCAGCTGATCACATGACAGAGCCGACATCATCGGCTCTTTCTGTTGATCGGTGATCCGCTGTGTCCGAGGGACACAGCGCACCACCGATCGCCGCGCTGCGCGCCCCCAGGTGTGCGCACGTGCAGTTAGAGTGGGGGGTTGTCATATGACGTCCTCCCAGAACGAGAGAACTGTAATTACCTTGTATGGCGGGCGGTTAATATTATAACTCATGCCGTATTTTACTAGCTGTGCGGTAATTAGTCTGTATTTTGTGGTGAATTGTCCCCGTGCGAAGTTTGAGGTTCGAATATATCCTTTCATACCATAATCATGTTAGCTTCTAATTTGAAAAAGTAATTAGGAATGGAAATATACTGATACTAATATTACTCCTATACACATATAGACCGATGATGACATGTGCCCCTGTTTGGACATAAGAGGGCCCAGGGGGTCGGGCTGGGTTGGACCAGTGCTGTTCACTGTCACTATACTGACCATACAGTGTGCATTTTTAAACTTTTAGGTTGCTGCACAAAGAAGGGTTTTGTACCCTCAGAGTAAAGAACCCCGAGCCTTTACAACCACTTTAACATGCTCCCCATTGGAATAAATGGGAAATCAAATGCCTATGTTCAGAAAAGGCAATGCAGCACCCAGCAGCCCCACAGCAAAGATCTTCTTGGGTCATGGACAGGTAAACAGAGGGCTTTCTTTTTTTCCCAACCATTAACATACTATTTACAATGAAATGATCACATTCACATAACAGAAACAAAATCAAGTTTTATATAAAATAGATATGGTGCACATGCATATTTGGCCTGTTCTCAGCCTGGTCTGTTCAGAATTTCAATGACCTATAAAAAATTTCCAGTTTCTTTGATTCAGCTCTGGCAGGTTTATACAATTGTTGTAGCTTTTTTCTCTCTGCTATGCTGGATCGTTAAATAAGCCTCAAACACCCGTTCTCCACTTTCCTAATTGGCGTGCCGCGCGTAGTTTTCCACCGCAGGATAATTAACTCCCCCATGGCTCATTACTGGCTGAAAAGGGATAGCTTCAGCGCAGATGTAGAATGGGGTTTTTTTTTTGTTCCTCACAGTTCATTGATACAGCTAAGCAAAAAAGTTAACCTTCACATCTTATTTGATACACTAACTTCTGTCTGTGACGCTATAACTGTGCCCAACATAAGGGAAAGCTGGCCAAAATATTCTTCGTCTTCTTAACCACTTCCTGTCCGGACACTTTTACCCCCTTCCTGTCCAGGGCAATTTTCAGCTTTCAGCGCTATCACACTTTGAATGACAATTGCGCGGTCATGCAATACTGTACCCATATGAATTTTTTTACCATTTTTTTGAGACAGATAAAGCTTTATTTTGGTGGTATTTATTCACCGCTGGGATTTTTATTTTTTTTACTATGTAAATGAAAAAGTCAAAAAAGTTTGAAAAAAAGTGTTTTTTTTAATAAAATTTTGCAAATAAATAATATTTCATCATAAATCTTGGCCAAAATGTATTCCGTTATTTTTTTAGTAAAAAAAAAATCCAAATTAGTTTATAACCAAAAATTATAATTTTTAAAAACATTTTTTTACATTTTTATATTATTATTTTTTATTTTTTTATTTTTTTTTTTACATACTGTCACCCTAGAAGTACACCATGGTGACACTGTACTACTGGTTTGGGGTGATGAAGATTTTTTTTTTTTTTTTACACTGATTGCTTTTACACCCATATAGGATGTAAAAGCAATCATTTCTCTTTCTCTTTGTCTGCATTCTTGCAGTCATTGAGAATTACTGAGTGAGCTGTGAGTGGTCACAGCTTGTCACATGGTACAAGGCTGTTGTGAATAGCCTTGTACCATGTGACCTCTGTGATCATTCACAGATTTCACACATAGTAAGCAATGATGTCACAAGTGACATCTTGCTTACTACTTTGCATGTGATCACTGATTCGCCAATCAGTGATCACATGATCGGGACCTCGTACAGAGGTCCCGTCCGACGATCGGTGTTTCACTGTGTCCAGAGGACACAGCGGGCACCAGATCGTGGTGCTGCGCACTCCCAGGGAGCGTGCACAGCAAGAAAAGGCGGGTGCCATTTATGAACGGCAACCCGCCCCTGGACTGCCACCTCCCTGCCGTTTATAAACAGCAGGCGGACGGCAAGAGGTTAAATATGGTCAGCTTTCGGGAATTCCAGTTGGGATGTTATTACATTACCAAAAAATGTTCTGCTTATAGAATGCTACTTTACATACAGTTGTGGCCAAAATTATTCAACCCCCACTGAAATTGAGTGTTTTGGCCAGTTTGACATTGCTTTTGATCATTCAGTCATCTTGCTTACATTTACATTAAAGAGGCACTTGTAGGTCAGACAAATATAACATAACAGTTATAATGAAATAACCACAAATGTCTTTTCTGTGCTCACAGCATTATCAGTTTTATTCAACCCCCAAGTGACATTCAATCTTAGTACTTAGTACAGCATCCTTTTACAGTTATAACAGCTTTTAAACGTGAAGCATAGCTTGACACAAGTGTCTTGCAGCGATCTACGGGTATCTTCGCCCATTCTTCATGGGCAAAGGCCTCCAGTTCAGTCACATTCTTAGGCTTGCGCACTGCAACTGCTTTCTTTAAGTCCCACCAGAGGTTCTCAATCGGATTTAAGTCTGGTGACTGCGATGGCCACTCCAAAATGTTCCAGCCTTTCCTCTGCAACCATGCTCTAGTGGACTTGGAGGTATGCTTGGGATCATTGTCCTGTTGAAAGGTCCAACGTCTCCCAAGCCTCAGGTGTGTGACGGACTGCATCACGTTTCCATCCAATATCTCCTGGTACTGAAGAGAATTCATGGTACCTTGCACACGCTGAAGCTTCCCTGTACCTGCAGAAGCAAAACAGCCCCAAAGCATGATTGACCCTCCACCATGCTTCACAGTAGGCAAGGTGTTCTTTTCATCATAGGCCTTGTTCTTCCTCCTCCAAACATAGCGTTGATCCATGGGCCCAAACAGTTCTAATTTTGTTTCATCAGTCCACAGAACACTATCCCACAACTTTTGTGGTTTGTCCACATGGCTTTTGGCATACTGCAGTCGACTCTTCTTATTCTTTGGAGACAGCAAGGGGGTACGCCTGGGAGTTCTGGCACGGAGGCCTTCATTACGCAGTGTGCGTCTTATTGTCTGGGCTGAAACTTCTGTACCCACATCTGACAAATCTTTTCTCAGTTCCTCAGCAGTCACACGGGGACTTCTCTCCACTCTACGCTTCAGGTAGCGCACAGCAGTCGAAGTCAGCATCTTCTTTCTGCCACGACCAGGTAGCGTTTCAACAGTGCCCTTTGCCTTGAATTTGCGAATGATGCTTCCTAAGGTGTCTCTTGGTATGTTTAACATCTTTGCAATCTTCTTATAGCCATTGCCCTTCCTGTGAAGAGAAATCACCTCTTCTCTTGTCTTCCTGGACCATTCTCTTGCCTTCACCATGTTTGTAACCACACCAGTAAATGTCTAGAAGGAGCTGAGTATCACAGTCATTTTAAAGCTGCCTAATTGGTGCTTATTATGCTTGATTGCTGCTCGGTGACATCCACAGGTGTTTTCAATACCTGATGGAAAGCACCTGTATGAACCTCTGTTCTTCAGAGTGGTAGTCTTTAAGGGGTTGAATAATTGTGGCAATGAAGAAACCACATAAGAACCATTTACTACTGTATTACATAAACAATTGATGTCATTTTAGTTGCATTTGGGTAGTTACAACGTCCTTGTAGGATTTGATTCTGAATACAATTCCAAATGTACACTATAGTCCCTAAACCCCTTTACAGCATTGGGGGTTGAATAATTTTGGCCACAACTGTAGTTAGTCTGGCTGAAAAAAGACAAAAGTCCATCCAGTTCAACCATAGAAAAAAAAAAGTTATAATCCTACACCCACAGCTGATCCAGAGGAAGGCAAAAAAAAAAACCCAGCAAAACATGATCCAATTTGCTCCTGCAGGGAAATAATTCCCTCCTGATCCCCCCGAGAGGCAATCGGATATTCCCTGGATCAACGTTACCTATAAATGTTATATCCAGTTATATTCTGTGTATCTAAGAAAGAATCCAGGACTTTTTTTAAAGCAATCCACTGAGCTGGCCACAACCAACTCTTGAGGGAGTCTATTCCACATTTTCACAGCTGTCACGGTGAAGAAACCTTTCCTTTGTTGTTCTTGTGTCACTTCCTATTTATTCATCCTTTAAATTCTATTAATAAAACTTTGTTTTCATTTGAGATTAGGTCCACTTTAGGATGTTTCTGGGTGTAGCACTGTTGGTTTCTTAATCTGATTTTTTTCAACTCATTTTATTATGATCGCAACATGACCCATGAGAAAAAAACCCAAAAAATCCAGAGCAGAGAGCTGACATTTCGAGGTTTAGTATCCAGATTTGTCTGTTTCGGGGGGTGGTACACTATATGGCCCCCTATACTTTGACCATTATACGTATATTAAATTGTTGGACATCCTAATCCAAAACCATGATTAATGTGGATCCAAGCTTCTTTTTGGAACTACAGCAGCCTCCACTCTTCCGGAAGGCTTCCACAAGATTTTGTGGGAATTTCTGCCCCTTCAGCCAAAAGGACATTTGTGAGGTCAGGTGCTAATGCTGGAGGAAAAGTCCTGACTCACAATCAGTGATCCAGTTCATCCCAAAGGTGTTCAGTAGGGTTGAGGTCCCGGCTGTATGCTGGCCGCTTGTTTTCCTAAACCATGTCCTTAAAGTGTTACTAAACCCACAACAGTACAATCAGTCTGTAGATGCAGTAAAGCATGCTTGTTATACTCACTGTGGAACCTAAGGGTCCTCTGCATTGTGTAAAAAGACCGTTTGATCCTGTCTTCTCTGTCCCTCATCTTGTTCAAATGTCCACATCTTATCTCCTGACAAGATAGACTGAACCCGTAACCCTTCTGCACATGCTCAGTTTAGTGTGTATTGCTAGAGAGGTTTTTCTTTTCTTCGGAAAGTGCATGTGATCAGCACAGGGCCAATCAGCACTCTCCAGACAGAGGTCAGGAGTTTTTCATCCTCCTAGAGCAGAAAGAGAACTCCTGCTACAAGCTTTAACCAGTGCTCTGCTGAACACTGATAGAAGTCACAAGACAGCTAAATACTGCTGATGAGAAAAAGTATTTAGCAGTTTATATTTACTAAAATAATTGCATTTCCATGTTGTGTGTATTGTGGGAGATCAGATAGTGAATGCAGGGTCCGGGGAGACCAGATATAGTGAATGCAGGGTCTGGGGAGACCGGATATAGTGAATGGAAGGTCCAGGGAGAGCGGATATAGTGAATGCAGGGTCCGGGGAGACCAGATATAGGGAATGCAGGGTCCGGGGAGACCAGATATAGTGAATGCAGGGTCCAGGGAGAGCGGATATAGTGAATGCAGGGTCTGGGGAGACCAGATATAGGGAATGCAGGGTCCGGGGAGACCAGATATAGTGAATGCAGAGTCCGGGGAGAGCAGATATAGTGAATGCAGGGTCCGGGGAGACCAGATATAGTGAATGCAGGGTACGGGGAGAGTGGATATAGTAAATGCAGGGTCCGGGGAGGGCGGATATAGTGAATGCAGGGTCCTGGGAGACCAGATATAGTGAATGCAGGGTCCGGGAAGACCGGATATAGTGAATGCAGGGTCCGGGAAGACCGGATATAGTGAATGCAGGGTCCGGGAAGACCGGATATAGTGAATGCAGGGTCCGGGGAGACCGGATATAGGGAATGCAGGATACGGGGAGAGCGGATATAGTGAATGCAGGGTCTGGTCTGGGGAGACCAGATATAGGGAATGCAGGGTCCAGGGTTTAGTAACACTTTCAGGGTCTTCTCCAAATATCTGAACTCAACTTTGAAAGGGTGTAGATACTTTTGGTCATGTAGTGTATTTTAGATCAAACTGCAACCTCTCTCTTGTGTTTCTTTTTTAATGTAGGAAGCCATGAGCTGGAGCAGATGCAGCTGATCTTGGACACAATTCCTGTGATCCATGAGGAAGACAAAGAAGAACTTCTTAAAGTTATGCCATCATTTGTTAACACCACCTGGGACGTGAAGAGACCTCTTAAAAAGCTTCTGCCAGAGATGAACCTGGAAGGTGAGGGCTCAATGTGTGCTCTCTATACAATAGAGAAACCAGTCTTGGCCTTCAATCACAGACACGCTGGAAACATTGAAGGACCATATTCCTAAAGAGTCTTTAAAAAGACTTTTTTTGTTTACAAACGTTTTTTTTTAATTAAGGAAAAAACTGCAAAAACAACATGACTGCATAAAGTATAGGATACAACATAAAAAGGGCATATATATATATATATATATATATATATATATATATATATATATATTTATTTATTTATTTATAATAATTCTCCATATAAAATACAGTCGAGTAAGAAATAAAATGTAGGCACATGAACAAGGTAGACAGGAAGGTAAGCAGAGCAATAAGGCTACCAACAGAGGAAAGCTATCAATTATATTGTATATATCTATCAGTCAGACAATAAATATCCATGTGTTTTCCAAACATCCCATTTTCTGTCGAATAAGTACATCCTATCCAATAATGTATAATGAATACGTTCCATGAGCAGGGTCGGACTGACAACTCATGGGGCCCCCGGGCAATAGGGGATCATGGGGCCCCTGTGTCCTTGCCCAAACTCAAAAAAGCCTATGAAAAAGGTACCTGGGGCATCTCATGACCCCGGGCCCTGGGGCAGTGCCCGAGTTTCCAAATGGTCAGTCTGCCCCTGTCCATCAGCATCACCATATCAACTCTACGTAGAATTGAGGCCAAAGGTACTGTGAGTGATTTCCGATGGAGGGCAATGGCCCATAGGGTTCAGACACAGATGGTGTGAATCAGCCTCATAGCTTCGGTCTGTATTCCCGAGATAGGGACTCCCAATGATAAAAAGATTCTTAACATTTTCTTGAAACTTGACCCTCACCTTCCTAGAGTCTAATTCCTTTGTAAGCTCCATGGCGTTAATGACCTTCTCCCCTCCCTCACATGACAGGGTTCAGGCCTGGTGATTGCCCGCTCAGACCATAGCACTGCATCCTCTGAGGAAGTGGAGAAGGTCACATGCTTTGTCAGATAAACAGATGAATGGGATGGCAGAGGAGAATAGAGAAGGTACAAATCACTGGTTGTGGGGGTGCCATAGCAATGGAAGGACCAGTTGCCAGGGCTATACATGAAAACATAGGACAAGAAGCATCTAAATATTGTAAGGTAACACCCACATTTCAAGAAGACAGTAGTGACTTAACTGTAGATAATCAGGTCAATGTTTTATAAACCTTCTTCTGTTTAGAGTTTAGATTATTTATGGCAGCAACCATATTTGCCCCTGACTTATACAGGTTTTTCTATTACACTGTTCAACAGGTAAAAAGTTTTGGGCATAAAATTAGCTAATCTTACATAATTTTGGGGTGCTGAAAACGAAAATGACCCTAAAAAATGTTGATTGGCTCTAGTTTCCATGATATATTCACCCATCTAATGACGTAAGCCATTCAAAATTATGATGCAACTTCAGCTGCATATTGCGCAATTGATACTGGTGACCAATAGAAAATTGCATGTATACTGAGATGATGCAATATTAGCCTTTAATTGCATCACTTCACTGCATAAAAGCTGCAGTATCTGTAGCTGATTGTAGTTCGACAGCGTCTTTACATTTCGTTTTATGCTTATATAGGCTACTCAGTAATGCCTCGAACTTGTGTGAATAAAGCAGATAATTTCTGCTATATCTGCGGTGAAATACCTTTTATCTCACAAAAAAGGAGGATAACAGGAATGATTAAGAAAGCCTACAACTTGTATTTTGGCTGCAAGATAGGAGACCAGGACAAGAGCTGGGCACCACATATATGCTGCAATTCTTGTGGGACGGCACTGGAGCAATGGTTGAATGGAGAAAAGGCATCTATGCCTTTCGCTGTGCCAATGATTTGGAGAGAGCCAACAGATCATGTTAGTAATTGTTACTTTTGTATGGTGCCTCCAACAAAAGGGCTAAATAAGAAGAAAAAGTTATCTGTGCACTATAGAAATATTCCATCGGCAATACGTCCAGTTCCTCATGGAGAGGGGCTACCAATTCCTAAAGCACCAGAATCCTTCGTGGTTGAGTCAAGTGAGGAAGAACCTGAAGCGTGTAGTCATCAACCGTCAACCTCACATGACCCAGACTTTCTTCCATCCACACCCACTGAACCCACCTCATTACACAAGTGGAATTGAGCGATCTTATCAGAGACCTGGATCTTCCAAAGAACAAGGCAGAGCTTTTGGGGTCAAGACTACAACAGTGGAATCTCCTAGCAAGTGATGTTCGTACGTCTTTCCTCGAATACAAGAGAAAAGCCAAGAGAAGCAAAACCGACACAAACTGAAGACAAAACTAGTGAGAATCCTAAGTATTAAAATGATTCAACTTAGCTTATGGCTATAATTTTTCTTGGTAATCCTATGCAATATATTATGCCATTTAGGCTTTGTTATGTAGTCAATATCACTTGCTTTATATTTGTGGAAAGACATCTATCTATATAATTATTGTGCATTATGTAGTCATTACGCCTATAGTAGAAACCTTCCGTTTACAGAAAAACTAGAGCCAATTGACAAATTTCATTGTTATATTTGAACTCAGAATGTGAAATTCATTAAGAAATGGATCCTTTTGTTTCCAAAACTGGCAAAAAATAAAAATTTGTTGAACAGTGTTATTGCTTCATGGCGGCTGCGCTCTACTGTACTTCATATACTGTATCAGTGCAGGTTTGGGTCAGCTTGGCCCCATAATGATTTACTGAGCACAATACAATGTCTAAGTGGCTAATCATATATACTAAACTAGCAGAATTAACTACTATGCAAATGGTAATACAGCCTCTCTTGTTCTATCAGCTCTTGAAGTATCCACCATTTTCAGTGGTGGAGCCTCCTCTGTGCCCCCCGAGAAGCTCCATGATACCAGGCCAGATCAGAGGCCTTGAATTCAGCCTTATCCTAGACATCCTAAAAATTAATGAGAACTGTTATTGGCTTCTTAGGCTCCCCCATTGGTTTGTGGGGTCGCTAGGCTCCCTGGAAGCACAGAAAAGGGTTAGTCTATTGAAGGGACTTTTGAATTCTTTGGCCCCATGTACAGGGGACGTTTCTGAACGATGGAAACTGACTGCTGAAAAACCTGCTGTTTACCTGCGTTTGCATAACGCGTTTATGCGCGTTTGCTTTTAGAAGCGTTTTTAAAGATAAGCACAGGAGAACCTCCCAAATGCCCAGAATGCACTGAAAATGGTAAATTAATAACTATTTCAGATTGTTTCAGAGAAATACAGAGAGTAGAAGCAGAGACAGCAGTATGTGTGGAGATTAGCTTAGGTGTGAGTTGCTCATTAATATTTCTTTTGTTTCCAAGGGTGGGAAAGGTGTCTGGTGGAGGGAGTCATTAAGGCCACCTGGCATGAGGTGTTCATGAGGAATTTGAGGTGTGAATGGTCAATTAACATATCTTTTGTTTCCAAGGGTGGGAGAGGTCTGAGGTGTGAATTGGTCATTACAATGTGTGACAAGCTTGGTAGGAACATCCTGTGTTCAGTGTTTTGTCCATCTGAGTACCTTGAAAACGCTTTGCATGCATTTATCATGATGAAAAAAGGCTCTGGACAGCATCGGGAACTGGAAGAGCTAAAAAAAATTTCAAACGCAAATGCTCATAAATGCGATTTGCTGCGTTTACAAGCGTTTTGCATTTGAAACGCTGATAAAATCGACGTCTGAACGCAAGTTTGTTGCATTCAAAAAAACGACTGTAAACTCAAATGCCTGTAAACGACAATATGTACATGGACACATAGGAAAACATTAGGGAGAGTTCAGGGACTGCCGAAAAAAAATGCTGAACAGCTCGTAAATGTGAGTTTAGCATCTGCAGTGTACATGGAGCCCTTTGTCGTGCCATGATCTTAATCAAAAGTTTTAGCTTGACAATTTAGTTGTATAATTCATAAAAAAAGTGAAGACTTAAAATTTTGGATGAAGTATGTAATGGTTAAAGCCCCTGTCAGGTTTTATCTTGCTTTCCTTGTCAGTTGGGAAGATATCCCCTACGTTCTGGTCTGGAGACACAGCAGGAAATAAAAAGAAATCTCTTCAAATGAGAGAAGATCTTCTCTCAGACAGTTGTCACTGGAACACATACAGTTGCAAGAAAAAGTATGTGAACCCCTTGGGATTACGTGGAGTTTTGCATGAATTGGGCATAAAATGTGCTCTGAATGTCATCTAAGTCACAACAATAGAAGAACACAGTCTGCTGAACATAATACCACACAAACATTAGATGTTGCCATGGTTTAATTGCACATAACATGTAAACATTCACAGTGCAGGGAGGAAAAAGTATGTGAACCTTTGGACTTAATAACTGGTTGACCCTCCTTTCGCAGCAATAACCTCAACCAAACGTTTCCTGTAGTTGTAGATCAGACCTGCACAATGATCTGGAGTCATTTTGGACCACTCCTCTTCACAAAACTGTTTCAGTGTAGCAATATTCTTGGGATGTCTGGTGTGAATCGCTCTCTTAAGGTCATGCCACAGCATTTCAATCGGGTTGAGGTCAGGACTCTGACTGGGCCACTCCAGAAGGCGTATTCTGTGCTGTTGCAGCCATTGTTTTGTTGAATTACTTGTATGCTTTGGGTCATTGTCCTGTTGCATCACCCATCCTCTGCGGAGCTTCAGTTGGCGGACAGATGGTCGTACGTTTTCCTGCAAAATGTCTTGATAAACTCTGGAATTCATTTTCCCATCAATGACAACAATCCGTCCAGGCCCTGAGGCAGCAAAGCAGCTCCAAACCATGATGCTCCCTCCACCATGTTTCACAGTGGGGATGAGGTTTTGATGTTGGTGTGCTGTGCCTTTTTTTCTCCACACATAGTGTTGTGTGTTCTTCCCAAACAACTCAATCTTGGTTTCATCTGTCCACAGTATATTTTGCCAGTAGTTCTGTGGAACATCCAGGTGCTCTTTTGCAAACTTCAAACGTGCTGCAAAATTCTTTTTGGACAGCAATGGCTTCCTCCGTGGTGTCCTCCCATGTACTCCATTCTTGTTTAATGTTTTCCTTATTGTAGATGTGTCAACAAAAATGTTAGCATGTGCCAGAGATTTCTGTAGGTCTTTAGCTGACACTCTGGGATTCTTCTTTACCTCATGCAGCATTCTGCGCTGTGCTCTTGCAGTCATTTTTACAGGACGACCACGCCTAGGGAGAGTAGCAACAGTGCTAAACTTTCTCCATTTGTAGACAGTCTGTCTTACCGTGGACACATGAACATCAAGGCTTTTGGAGATACTTTTGTAACCCTTTCCAGCTTCATGCAAGTCAACAATTCTTGATGGTAGGTCTTCTGAGAGCTCTTTTCTGCGAGGCATGGTTCACATCAGACAGTGCTTCTCGAAACCAGTAAACCCAAAACAGGTGTGTGTCTTTTAAGGGCAGGACAGCTGTCAGCAACACATCCAATATCATCACACTGATTGGAGTCAAGGTTGGCTCCCTCCTGGCTCCAATTAGCTCTGGGAGAAGTCATTAAGCTAGGGCCTCACATACTTTTTCCTCCCTGCACTGTGAATGTTTACATGTTATGTGCAATTACACCATGGCAAAGTCTAATGTTTGTGTAGTATTATGTTCAGCAGACTGTGTTCTTCTATTGTTGTGACTTAGATGACGTTCAGAGCACATTTTATGCCCAATTCATGCAAAACTCCACGTAATCCCAAGGGGTTCACATACTTTTTCTTGCAACTGTATATCCAAAATGTAGGCTTTACATACACTTTAAATAAATTAGATTTTGTTTGTATTGGTATATCCAGGACAGTAACTGCTTCAGAGTTAGCATTGTTTCTAATCCCCAGCTATCGATTTTTTGGAGAAAATTCTGACTTTCAACCCAATGGACCGGCTAACAGCTGAAGCTGCTCTACAGCATTCTTATATGGGTCCTTACTCCTGCCCAGAGGATGAGCCCATATCGCTGCATCCCTTCCGGATTGAGGATGAGATTGATGACATCTTACTGATGGAGGCCAGTCAGAGCCAGCTGTCTAACTGGGACAGGTAAGACCTGCATTGTGGTAGACTAAAGGGCTGATTGGTAATGGAGAGCGAATATTACTATCCTCTCTGTTATACTTTGTAGGGTTATTCCATACCTTAGCCTGCATTTTGCATCCAATTGGAGTGATTGGAGGAGAGCCTTTGATAAATCACGTGACTAGCAATTTTTTTTTATTGTGTCTACACATTTTCTTTATCCATTTCCATACCGGGCAATTTTCCCCCTTCCTGCCCAGGCCATTTTCAGGTTTCAGCTCTCTCACACTTTGAATGACAATTTCGCGGTCATACAACATTGTACTCAAACTAAAATTTTATCATTTTATTCACACAACTAGAGCTTTCTTTTGGTGGTATTTAATCACCGCTGGGGTTTTTATTTTTTGCTAAATTAACAAAAAAAGGCCCAAAATTTTGAAAAAAACACGTTTTTCTTTGTGTCTGTTATAAAAGTTTACAAATAAATAATTGTTCTTCATAAATTTAGGCCGAGATGTATTCTGCTACATGTCTTTGGTGAAAATAACCCAAATTAGTACTGACAGCCAATCTAATTTCTTGAGGTCCAAGAATGTCAGAACAGTTCAGATATCCCCCAAATGACCCCTTTTTGCAGAATAGACAGTCTGACGTACTTCATAAGAGGAATGGCGAGTTTTTTGAAGTTGTATTTTTTTTTCATAATTTTTCGGAAAATTAAAAAATTAAAAAAATTATTTTCACTATTTTTTTTTACATACTGTCACCAGTGCAGTACAGCGTCATCATATAACTGGTATGGCGGTGATCAGGGACACTGACTGGTGACAGTATGAAAAAACAATATATATATAGTTTTTTTTTATTTTTTTTTTATTAATTTTTTATTACATTTTTTTAATTTTTTTTAAGATTTTTTTTAAGATTTTACTATGACCAAAGTAGTACAGTGTTACCATAGTAACATTGTACTACTTTGGGTAAGTGATAAGTTTTTTTGTTTTTTTTACACAATTTGCTTATAGCAAAGAATTACTTTGCTATAAGCAAGCATTTACCTGAATGACATCGATTCATTCAGGTCTTTTTTTTTTTTTTTTGTGCTTAGCTGTGATTTGGCCACAGCTAATCACAAGACATGTCCATGTGACCTGCTGTGACCATTCACAGCTAGGCACTAGTATACAATGGATGGCATGAATGAAGCCATCCACTGTATACAACTGTCATGTGACCTGCTGTGATTGGTCACAGCAGGTCACATGGTACCGGCAATGGGGGCCGGTACTCAGATCTGTCATCGGCTGTGTCCGAGGTACACGGCCGGTGACAGATCGCGCTGCTGCGTGGCTCTGCAACCGCGCAAACTGCGCATGTGTGGGAGGACGCCAAATGGCGTACACCCCAGAAAGCTAAACCATTTTTGCAGCCAAACGGCTATAGACCTAATGGTTAAACATGCCCCGCTGATTTATGAATAGACTCCTATGTAGACGTGTGCAGTTCGTTTAGTTCCAAATCAAACTCAGACAAAATTTTTGTTATTTGGACATATCGAATTTCGGAATTACAATAGTATTGTATCTAAACAAATCCGAAATAATGAAATAAAATTTTGTCCTAAGTTTGAATCAAATTCGAAATATAAACCTATTACTGATTTCCTTCAAAGACTTTGTGTATTAGTTTTACAATATAGCCATCTTCCAAAATTCGAATTTCTAAAAGAATAGAATAGTTTAAAACAAAATAGAATAGAAAATAAAAGTATAGACTAGAAAATAATAGAATAGATTAGAATAAAATAGAATGTAACCGTCCTCTGAAATTCAAATTTGGAAATGTATAGAAATATTATTATTTCAAGTACTTATATAATGCCGGCAATTTATGCAGCGCTTTACATATATGTTGTACATTCACATTGGTTCCTAACCCTCAAGGGGCGTACAATCTAAGGTCCCTAACTCACATTCATACATACACATACTAGGGACAATTTAGACAGGATCCAATTAACCTACCAGCATGTCTTTGGAGTGTGGGAGGAAACTGGAGTACTCGGAGGAAATCCATGCAGACACAGGGAGAATATGCAAACTCCAGGTAGGTGGTGTCATGGTTGGGATTCGAACCAATGACCCTAGTACTGCCAGGCAGAAGTGCTAACCACTTAGCCACTGTGCTGCCCATAGAATCAAACAGAATAGAAATTAGAGGAGTTGAAAAGAATAGCATAAAACAGAAAAGAATAGAATAGAAAAGAATAGAATAGAAAATTGCAGGATAGAATAGAAAAAAATATAGACTAGATTACAATAGACTATAATAGAAATATGTCTTCCGCAATTCGAATTTCAAATAGAATAGAACCAGCTATTCTTCACAATGAATTCAGATTGAATCGATATTTTCGTTTTGAATTTGATTCGAATACTTCAAATCCATTGGAATAATTTGAATCTGGTCAAAAACGAACAAAACAAAAATAAATTAATTTTGTTAACAATCTAACGAGACAAAATTAGTAACTTAATTAGTAACTTAATGAATCGATCTGAAACTAAACAAAACAATTTTTTAAATTCTGCACGTCTGTGTCAGGGGTGGGCAAACTGTGGCCCTCCAGCTGTTGTGGAACTACAAGTCCCATCATGCCTCTGCGAGTCATGATGCAACTGTCAGCCTTTCAATGCCTCATAGGACATATAGTTCCATGACAGCTGGGGGGCCGCAGTTTCCCACCACGGGTCTATGTGGTTCTGGCAGTTTTAGATAAGGATGATGCTGGCAGTCCTTTAAGCTGCTAAATATCGCCCAACATGATGTAATAAACTCTCCAAGGCCAGCTTGACATAGTGAATAATTGTCTGAGACAAACCTCATTTTATAAATGTCGGCAATTGAATAACACACAGCAAATATGTTATAGGCAAAATCCTGTAGGTGCTTTGAGGTAAAGGAGCTGGCATTAGGAAAGAGCAAGCTAGCCTGGTCACTGGTGTGCTGAATGTGACAGCTGATACTGGAATTAGCATTTCCAATCAGTCCCTGTGAGACATTCTTCAAATCGCATACTGCCCAGGATGTGTCATCGGAAAGCTACAGCGGCACTTTGGAACATTGGATAAATTCATTAGATGGTGCCATATGGTCTCTTGTACACTACAAGGCACTGGCATCTCATCCAAGCATCTGTATACACATGATAGATTTTTTTTTTCTCCTGAATCAACATTAATCAGAAATACAGTCAAAAATGTTTAAAAACAATCTCCTTTTAGGGCTCATTTATACCAAGTCAGTTGGACTGCGGTTTGTTCAAATCAGGCCCAATGATGAGCTGAAATCTATTGTTTCCAACAAACACAGTTCACACCAGGGGCGGACTGACAACTCATGGGGCCCCCGGGCAATAGGGGATCATGGGGCCCCTGTGTCCTTGTCCAAACTCAAAAAAGCCTATGAAAAAGGTACCAGGGGCATCTCATGGGGCCCCCTACTGATCCCAGGCCCTCGGGCAGTGCCCGAGTTTCCAAATGGTCAGTCCGCCCCTGGTTCACACCAATGTGCTGGGTGGAAATGGCGGATGCTGCTTTACAGTAAACATAATGAAGTATTTTGGCTTCTGTTGTGGAAAAAATACATAAAAACAGGCCTCCTGCTCTCTAGGCCATGTCCGGCAAAGACATAACATAGAAGATGGAGCAGATTGCTACTAATTTAAAATGGGGCTTGTGCACCTTTTGTGAATTTAGGAGCAGGATCTGCTCAGTTTTCAAGAATGGCACAGGATTTATGCCGCACCATTCGTTCATTTACTTTCTGCATTCCAGCATGGATTTGTGTGACATTGATGAGGGTCAAGTTTTAATGGCTAGACAACTGGGTCAGAGCAACTTCAAAACTGCAGCTCAGATGTTCTCGGTTTGCAGTGGTCAGGACCTACCAAAAGTGGTTGAAGGAAGGAAAACTGGTAAACCAGCGATAGGGTCATGGTTGGCCAAGACTTATTGATGTATGTGGGGATCGAAGGCTGGCCCGTGTAGCCTGATCCAATGGAAGAGCTATTGTAGTTCAAACTGCTAAAAAAATAATGGTGGTTCTGATAGAAAGGTGTCAGAACACACAGTGAAACAAACAAGATATACCTGTGCTCAAATCCCAATAGCTAGTACATGCATTTATCCATCAGGTGCTAAAGGGGTGTAACCACATATTAACACTAGAAATTCTGAAGGACCCTCGGCAGATCACTGCCTTCGCCAGATTGCCTTGTTTCCATAGTGTATCCTGTGCCATCTCTTTCCCAGGTAAGTGATGCACATGCCGCCGGGCATCCAAAGGAAGCGTGATTCATCAGAGTAGGCCATTTTCTTCCATTGCTCCGTGATCCTCTTCTGATACCCACGTGCCTACTGGAGGCGCTTCTGGCTGTGGACATGGGTCAGCATGGCCACCCTGACTGCGGCTACGCAGACCCATACACAACAAACTGTGATGCACTTTGTGTTCTAGAAATTCTGAAGGACCCTCGGCACACTGGTATGTACCCTTTCCAGCAGACTTTGCAATAAAGAACAGAGATATTTATTTCACACATATTGCAATACATGTTTAAGGTGGCCAACTGCGTCAAAGTAATCCCTCTATGGCCAGTCCTACTCTGCAAATGCTACTGTGGACACAATACTAATATAGGGGAAAAGACAAAGGGGGGGAGAGGACCAGTGTGCAGAGGGCCCTTCAGAATTTCTAGTGGTAATATGTGGTTACACCCCCTTAGCACCTGATGGATAAATGCATGCACTAGCTATTGGGATTTGAGCACAGGTATCTCTTGTTGGTTGTATTGTGGGTCAGTAGACAGACCTAAACCTGGTAGCTCTCCCCCACTTTTTCTTTTCCCCTATGCTAGCATTGTGTCCACAGTAGAATTTATGTAGGCAGAGCAGAGTAGGACTGGCCATAGAGAGATTACTTTGACGCAGTTGGCCAGCTTAAACATGTATTGCAATATGTGTGAACTAAATATCCCTATTTATTGCAAAGTCTGCTTGAAAGGGTATATACCAGATGACCCGTGTCCACAGCCAGAAGCACCTTCAGTAGGCACATGGGTATCAGAAGAGGATCACAGAGCAATGGAAGAAAATGGCCTGCTCTGATGAATCATGCTTCCTTTGGATGCCCGGATATATGTGCATCACTTACCTGGGAAAGAGATGGCACCAGGATACACAATGGAAAGAAGGCAACCTGGCGAAGGCAGTGATCTGCTACTGACAACTTGGTGCCAGATACCACAGCATACATTTAGAGGTCTAGTGGAGTCCATGCCTCAACAGGTCAGGGCTATTTTGGCAGCAAAAGGGGAACCTACTAGTTCGGTGGTCATGTTATGGGGGGGGGGGGTGATCATAATGTTTTGTATCTCCTAGTTATCTTGGTGTTTAGCTAAAATATGTGCTTGACTTAGTGAATTTAGGTGACATTTTGGCCACTGGAAATCTGAAAATGTTTAATTTTTGAACTATAGATGCAAACTGAGGTGGACAACAAAGCCACTATGGCATAATCTAATCACCCTAGGTCTTGTTATTTAGCTGGCCAATAAATGGGAAAACTCGACTCACGTTTGTGCGCATCTTGGCTATGGAGTAAGCAAGATTTGAACTTCCCACATTGGTTTCTGTGTTTGTGTCAGCATCCTGAACAGGCATAAGGGGACAAGCTAGATCCCTAATACAACATACACAACGATTTTACTATACCGTACAATGGCACACATTTAAGATTTTACAGCTTTGAAAGTTACAATATATTCCAAAGATATCTTATTATTGGCATTTTGTGTGTAGTAAATAATAATTATCCACTATTACTGAAAAATATAAAATTGGGCAGTTTTACCCCAAACAGACTTGGTAACATAAAAAGGATTAACTGGTCACTTCTGTATTTCTAGGATCTAAGACTTGCCTTTATGCTATTTGCCTGTGGTATTAACTTCCATTTCTTTTTCGAAAATGAAGCTTTATGATACTTTTTAACCTATGTATACATTTCTATCCTTTTTGCTAGATATCAAGTGAGTATGTCTTCTGACCTGGATTGGAGACAGGGCCATAGCCACGCCATGAGTGATGTTCAGCGGGATCCACGTGCTGGATCAGGTTCACTAGTTGAAGAAGCTCAAGTTGACCCCCGCAAGTACTCTCAAAGTAGCTCAGAAAGATTCCTTGAACAGTCACACTCCTCTATGGATCGGGTTTTTGAGGGGGATTGTGGAAGGTCATGTGAATATAAAGTAGGCTCACCATCCTACCTCGATAAGTTACTATGGAGAGACAACAAGCCCCACCATTACTCTGAACCTAAACTCATCTTGGATCTTTCCAACTGGAAAAAGACTACTATACCACCCACGGGTGACATTGCCTTGGGAGAAGAGCCATCCAATCTTTTTCTAGAGATCGCTCAATGGGTGAAGAGCACCCAGGCTGGACTTGAATGTCCACCAAGTCCTGTTTCGGAGATGCAGGAGGAGCATCAACCTTGTCCTCCTCATCAGGAGGACCAGAGCACTATTAACAAGGATGCCGATTCCTCTTTTAATCTGGATGTTTTTATTACCAGGGCACTTAAATTATGTACTAGTCAGGAAGAAATACCTGACAATAAACTCAGTGACATCAATGGGGCTTGTATTTCTGAGCACCCAAAGGATATTGCACAGAAGGAAGTATTCCATAAGGACAGATGGTAGAGTGAATGGTTGGGCTATGAAGGTTGTGTTTTTTTTCATAAAAATTTTTATGATAATACACTAACAGTATAACAATGGAATATTTTACCGAGAACATTTTTTAGGCCTTTGGTGTACACTTTGATGTTTTTATCTAGAATATTGAGCATTCTGCTAACAAATACTTGCCAACAGTCCTGACTGCCCAGGATTCAGTTAGACTGGGGATGGGACAGAAAATGGGTGTTTGATGGTGTTTAGGTGTATTTAGGCAGAGTTTGGTCATTTGTAAACAGAGCATGAGCTAGTTGGTGTTTCACATGTTCTTGGAGTGTTGGCAAGTATACAGTGATGCCTCGAATATGTCACACAACTTTTGAGATTAAGGGTTGGTGAACAAAAAATAATTCTGTATTGATACATACTGATGTAATCTTATTACATTGCAAAACCCTAAATGCCTTTAATTTAAAGGCTTGTTCAACTGACTGCTCAATATTTGATGCCTTACAGTTTTTGAGTGACGGAAAGTAGAAAAACACATACCATAAGAGATCATATACATTTATCATTTATATGCTAGTGTACATATTAGAATTATTATTATATCTTTCTGTATTTTTTTTTAAGCACACCTGTAATAGGATGAGTGTAATGATGTGAAGGAGGAGGGCAGTGATGGTGGATGCCATACTCGGTGCTTCTTGTGAACAGGTATACACCATATGGTCAAAGGCTTGTCTACATTTGAACATCACACCTGTATGAAGTTGTTGGAGATCCCATTCCAAAACCATAGGCATTAATATGGAGTTGACCCCCTTTATGGCTTTAACAGCATCTACTCCTTCAAGTGGGGGGGTACTACAAGATTTTGGAGTTTATCTGTGGGAATTTGTGCCCATTTAATCAAAAGACCATTTTTGTGGTCAGGTACAGATGTTGGATGGGAAGGCCTGGCTTACAGTCTGTGTTTCAATTCATCCCAAAGGTGTTCAGTAGGGTTGAGGTCAAGGATCTGTGCAGGTCACTCAAGTTCTTCCACACCAAACCCATCAAATCAGGTCCTTATGAAGATGGCTTTATGCACAGGGGTACATACAGTGGGGCAAAAAAGTATTTAGTCAGCCACCAATTGTGCAAGTTCTCCCACTTAAAAAGATGAGAGAGGCCTGTAATTGGCATCATAGGTAGACCTCAACTATGAGAGACAAAATGAGAAAAAAAATCCAGACAATCACATTGGCTGATTTGGAAAGAATTTATTTGCAAATTATGGTGGAAAATAAGTATTTGGTCAATATCAAAAGTTCATCTCAATACTTTGTTATATATCCTTTGTTGGCAATGACAGAGGTCAAACGTTTCCTGTAAGTCTTCACAAGGTTGGCACACACTGTTGCTGGTATGTTGGCCCATTCCTCCATGCAGATCTCCTCTAGAGCAGGGATGTTTTGGGGCTGTCGCTGGGCAACACGGACTTTCAACTCCCTCCAAAGGTTTTCTATGGGGTTGAGATCTGGAGACTGGCTAGGCCACTCCAGGACCTTGAAATGCTTCTTACGAAGCCACTCCTTCGTTGCCCGGCGGTATGTTTGGGGTCATTGTCATATTGGAAGATCATAGTTGAGGTCTACCTATGATGCCAATTACAGGCCTCTCTCATCTTTTTAAGTGGGAGAACTTGCACAATTGGTGGCTGACTAAATACTTTTTTGCCCCACTGTACATGCTGACACAGGGATGAAGGCTCACAACTGTCTAAAATGTCTCTGTATGATGTAGAATTACCACTACCCTTCATTGGTAACACCCGAACTCTGTAATTCGGAGGGGTGTCCACATGCTTTGTGTTTGGAAATTGTTTGCTTAGGGACTTACTCCTCTCCTCTATGTATCCTCACTGCAAATAATTTGCCCATCTGTTACGGTCCCAAAGCTGATGTCAAATGGGTGACTCTTCCGCTACCGATCCTGGATTGGTAATAGGCTGCCTGTTGGTTCCTATAGAACGACTCCTTCTATAGCTGAAGCAGCAAGATAGCACTCCCATTGCTAGCAATCAGGATTCAGCAACATTCAGGACAATGACAGGGCCTCATCAAGGGAGCAATTCCACTGGGATAGACAGGAATTCTTTTAAGAGTAATCCTGCTGCTGGAGATTTGTCTCTAGGAGCAGTATCACTCATCTGTAAAATACTACTAGACCCAGCACAAAAAGAGCAAAAAAAACCAAAACATTTTTTTTCAAAGATATAAATTATACTTACCATTTCATTTCTTCTGGCAATTGTCCTCCTGCAATATTTTGCCACCTTAAAAAAGTAGCCACATCACTGCCCTTTGACACAGTGATGACCACTAAAACTACATCTACTGCAGCCAGTTAGCCAAAACAGGACTGGTCACAATATGGACCAATAGGTGAAAGCAAAGGAAAGAGACAGACGCATGTAAATAAGCACAACAGGTGACACCAGTGGTGTCAGTTCATCCGCCATATTTTACAGTTGTCAACAAGTAATGGTAACATCAAAGGGCATTTGACAAAGAAAACCTTCTTACGTGTTTCATCCTCTCACAGACTTAATTGTAGACTGAGCATGTGCGAGGGTGAAATAAATCAGTGGAGTGTGGCATAGGAGGAGACTAGCTGAAACCCATTTTCATACTTTACTACGGAGTGATTGTGTGCTGCTCTATAATTTTCATTGACAGGTCGCACTACGTGCCCCTTGGATGCCAGCACCTTTTAGTGGTTGGAGTCACCAGGAGGACATACATTGTCACCTATCTTATGGGCTCTTTGGATGACATCTGTCATAAGCAAAACATTATTTCTTTGTATTTTTCTGTTGATTTTATTACTCTTTTTGTGCCAGTTTGGAAGTATTTTCCACATTTGTGGCTAGAATGTTTTAACTTCACTGCAAGTGAGAACCAACCTTGTAGACCCACCAATCTATCATAAAGAAGTAAGCAGTAGTTGTATCATAACCCCATCCTAAATCCCTCAAGACTGAGGCAAAAGAAAGGACAATGGCCACCTTCTCTGCCCTCCGCTTCTTTACCATATCAATTTCTGCTATAAGACAGGTGCACTTTAATGCTTTAACCACTTCCAGTCCGGACACTTTCCCCCCCTTCCTGTCCAGGCCAATTTTCAGCTTTCAGCGCTATCACACTTTGAATGATAATTGCGCGGTCATGCAACACTGTACCCAAATGAATTTTTTAGCATTTTTTTGAGACAGATAAAGCTTTATTTTGGTGGTATTTATTCACCACTGGGATTTTTATTTTTTTTGCTATATAAATAAAAATGTCCAAAAATTTTGAAAAAAAGTGTTTTTCTTATAACATTTTTCAAATAAATAATATTTCATCTTAAAACTTGGCCAAAATTTATTCAGTTATGTTTATAGTAAAAAAAAAAATAACCCAAATTAGTTTAGAACCAAAAATTATTATAATTTAAAAAAACAATTTACATTTTTATTTTATTTTTTTTTAGATTATTTATGGGGTTTTTTTTTTTTTACATACTGTCTCCCTAGCAGTACAGTGTCACCATGGTGAAACTGTACTACTTGTGGGGGGTGCTGAAGATTTTTTTTTTTTACACTGATTTCTTTTACACCCATAAAGGCTGTAAAAGCAATCATTTCTCCTTCTCTCTGGCTGTATTCTTGCAGCCATTGAGAAATACTGTGTGAGCTGTGATTGGTCACAGCTTGTCACATGGTACAAGGCTGTTGTGAATAGCCCTGTACCATGTGACCTCGGTGATCATTCACAGATTTCACACGTAGTAAGCAATGATGTCAGAAGTGACATATTGCTTACTACTCTGCATGTGATCACTGATTGACCAATCAGTGATCACATGATCAGGGCTTCGTACAGAGGTCCCGTACGATGATCGGTGTTCCACTGTGTCCGGAGAACACAGCGGGCACCGGATGGCGGTGCTGCGCGCTCCCAGGGAGCACGCACAAGCAGGGGGTGGGGAGGCCACCCGCCCCTGCACTGCCACAATCTGGCCGTTTATATTCAACAGCCGGATGGGAAGTGGTTAAAGAGTAATACAGAACATTAAGGTTGTTCAAAAGCAAACAATTGTGGTCAGATGTGGAATATTATGATTGTTGGAGCAGAACTCCACCTAAAAGGTGAAGTTCTGCTTTAAGGCTTCCTCCTCTGCTCCTCTTCCCCTTTTTTTGGGTGGGGGATACCTGACTTATGTACCTGCTCCCACTTCTGCTCCAACCGCCTATGCAATCGAAAGCAGAAGTTCTCTCTCCCCCCACCCCTCAGTCTTCTGGGACATTTGACAGGTCCCAGAAGACTGAAGGACCATTCACAATGTGCAGTGCAGGTGGTCCATGCGCAGATATGAAGCTGCAAGCTGCCACAGCCGGGTGCCCACATATGAGATGCCTGCGCCGAGGACAGAAGACGGAGGGAAGGAATGGCTCTGGTGAGCACATCGCTAGAACCTGGTGCAAGCAATGCGTTAGCATTAATAGTATCCTTCATTAAATGAAAAGTAATTGAAGAGGTGTCTATATACCTTTTGCCACATGGTAGGTGTGATGGCCAAATGTCCACATTCTTTTATATAGTGTATATCATATGCTGTAAGAATCATTATTATCGATCTCAGATGGTGTGGCCACCAAATGCTTTTGCACTGAATCCTGAATATCATTTTTAATCCATTTTACACACTACAAGCTGTTTATAGTGTATAAAGGTTAGAATGAGCAAATCTGTTTCATAAATTCACAGCACCTTCACATTTATGTATATAAAAAAATTACATTTTCTTATTTAAAATATTATCCACTTTAAGAAAATATTTTCCCAATCCATTTGTTTCCATTTGCACCTTTAGAAGAATAATCTGAAATATTGCATAGAGTAGATGACATTGATAAAAAGAAAATGCTGTGATATTCTGTAAAAATCGCAACTGACATATAATAATAATCATCACAGATTGAATACTTCTTCAGAGTCACAGCACTAAATTTGTATTAATTTTTAAAATAATTTAAATTCTTACATATCAACAGGGTAAGTGTTAATTAATTATTACAAAAATAGATATTTGTTTTTGGTTTAATTTTATTTGTATTATTATTTGAAAGTTTAATTTAATATATGAATGAGATATTAATATATATATATAGTTTATCTAATTATTATCTAAATTAATTTATAATTTGTGTATTGCAAAAATATTAGGGGTAGATGATATTTTATTTCTTGCTCACATCCTTCATAATTACCATTTCATTAAAAGAAATACACACAAGAATATGCTGGTTTTGTAAATACTGAGCTGCTTTTTACACAAGTTTCGCAACCGTTTTGCTGACTTTTAATAAAATGTTTTAAATAGCAAAACAAAAAAACTGCCGATAACCAGTGACCTTTTTAAAAGTCACCTTATTTTTATGGTAGTATAACAAACATTAATTATTTACCAAATTCACACTTAATGTGATTAGGTTATGTTTAAAAGAAAAATAATTAAAAATGCTAAATTTGTCAGTGAGAAAATATTTTGTTCAGCACAGAAATTTTAGATGGTACATTATAACTTTTTGGTAGGCAAGATATGATAATCGCTTTGTGATTATTGCTTTTTTAACTCAAATTTAAGCATTTTATTAATAGCATACCAGCTGGATGCAGGAATCTTATAAAACAAAATGTTCCCCAGCAAACTTACCGGATAGTCTGCACCAAAACAAAGTCTAAAGTGTTTAAACAATTTACATTTTTGTTGCAAGCATTTGCAAAAATATATGAAGCCGCTCAGCTGTGTCAAGGCCCCTATGAAAATGATGGTGTCTAGCTCTAGAATAACAGATGCAGGAATCTGCCTCATTATTTTTGTAAAAAAAAATATTTAAAATGTATCTAAAGCCAACTCGTGGATAAAGTAGGTTAGAATTTCTGTTTGGTCTTTATTGATGTCTGTGTTTTCACTTAGATTCACAATGTCCATGGGGTTGATATACTAAAGGCAAATAGGCTGTTCACTTTGCAAGGGAATTTTCCCCTAACTTACTGAATAAGGTGAGGCTCTGCTGACCTCTATCCAGGGGCGGACTGACCATTTGGAAACTCGGGCACTGCCCGAGGGCCCGGGGTCAGTAGGGGGCCCCATGAGATGCCCCTGGTACCTTTTTCATACGCTTTTTTGAGTTTGGGCAAAGACACAGGGGCCCCTTGATCCCCTATTGCCTGTGGGCCCCATGAGTTGTCATTCCGCCCCTGCCTCCATCATCCAATCATATGCAAGCAAAAATGCAGTTTTTTAGGTTTTTTTAAAAATATTATTGCATGTGATTGAAAATTCTTTGCAAAATCAATTTTCACTACAGTCACTAAGCTGTGGGAAAATTCCCTTGCAAAGGGATTGTCCCAGGGGGAATGTAAGTAAGATAAAATCCCAAATTTTGAGTCGTTGCCAGAATTAGTGGAGAGGGGAAATCTCCCAATAGGGATACCTGTTCCAGTGATGACTTTCTAAGAGAGATTTCTTCTACTTCCTGTTGTATCGATGGGACAGGAAGTGAAGTGAGATTTCCCAGTTGGATACAGAAGGCACAGCAGCCCCAAAAGTTACTATATACGCATTGACTGATACTAGAACTATACTATATTGGCATCCACAGCCCTGCCCTGGGTCTGTGCGACCAACTAAGAAGTTCAGATGTGGACAATGGAGAGACTGGAAACAAGCCTTTGCTGTTGACTTGAAAACGTTGATATGAGCCTTAGATTTTTAAGGAGCTGCAGGGGGTTTTTGACTAGCTAAGGGCCAAATTTAGAGTATTTCCCTAAAAAAATAAAGTAAGCCTTACAAATGAAGTACACCCCCCAAAAACACACCCTCTAAATAAATTAATAAAGCAGAATAAGTCTTTTTTTCCAGCTATTTTCACCTAAACACCTCAATGAACTAAATTTAAAGTTCCTGTGTTACAGCAAACTCCGATCAATGCATTCTGACATGGATCAGCTGCTCATTTTTTCTAGGGGTGAGCACAAAGCTCATACTCACCTGACCCGCCGATCCTCTGGAAAACCGCACTCCCCCCATGGTTCAGTGGTGGATTGTTCCTGTCTATGGAGCGTGCTGGTGTTAGGAACAGTCCATTTACAAGACTGCTGGACCGCGGGGGGGGGGGGGGGCAGGAGCTGAAAGGACTGGTCTGGGAGGATCGGCGGGTTGGTAGAGTATATCTCAACTGTTCCCTCCCCTAGAGCAAAATGAGCAGTAAACCCGTGCAGTGGGAGCACAGCCCCCCAAAAAGTTTGCCAGTAATTCTGCTTTAAATATTGCTGAAGTCTATGCTTTAATATATAAATCAGTTTATGTGTCTTTCAGGATCCCTGTGGACACTATCTCCAGGCTGTACTAGGGTAATGACTTCTTGCCAAGTCAGCAGTAGGCCCTGCCCCTTCTGCTGCTAAGTCCCTCCCTTGCAGTTCAGTTTTCAAATGCCAGAGCCTCTGCTGGCTACTGAGAGTTATCACCAGACGAGGATGGGACTTGTAGACACCACATAATTATTAGCTAATAATAAAGCCTTGTCCTGAGATCCAGGAGCTTCATAAGCACAGAGAACCTGATTTGAAGAATACATACAGCAAGCACTGAAACAGTATTGTTAGCAGAGACACTTTTTAGGTGACGATGGATTCAATTTAAAGTATATTGTAGACAAATACAAGACTTTTTGATTTAATGGATACACCTTACCTGCCAAGTGGCTGTACATGAGATCCATGTTTAATTCCCAACTGGCCAGGCCATTACAAGCCAGTGAAAATACTAAGGGATGTGTTACCTGGTTCCAAGCTTCACCCTTGGCAAGGGATGTTATATTGAATCATGTAAAATGGAACATGATTCATCTTCTTTTTTGGTTCACAGTCATACTTTGAACTTGAAACGTCTGTGCAGAACACATCATTTATACCTACTGTACTTAAAGTATGATTGCATTGAACATAAAGCAATATTTTTTGGCGTAGCATTTAAGTGAGGCCGTTACTCACGGCTTCTCTGGTTGAATTAGTTATCAGTTATTTTCATTGGGAAACCTGTAGATAAATGGATACCTTTCTAGAGAGAAGCCTTTCTTCTAACTACTGTGTCAGTTGATCCCAATGTTTATTTCTACAATGGGGCTTGTCCTCAGGGCCCTAGCTGTCTGACAACCAACTAGAACAATAGTTTCTCCATTTGACTAGTTGACCTCCAACAGTATGGGGGCCTCTAGTGCAGGGGTCTCCAAATTTTCTAAACAAAGGACCAGTTTACTATCCTTATATCTTTAGGGAAGTCAGACTGTGGCCATTGGGAGTAGATAATGCCTCAGACTTGGTGATCAGTGGAAGTAAAAAAAATACATAGCACCCCTTTGCTCAGTAGGTGGAGGAATAGCGTCCCATCATTGGTGTTAGTAGTTGGAATAGTTTCACTATCGTTGGTGTCAGTGGGAGGAATAGCGTCCCTTCATTGGTGTCAGTAGAAGGAATAGAGCTCCATTGTTGGTCTCAGTGGGAGGAATTATGCCTACTGTTGGTGTCAGTGGGGGGGGAATAGTGTTTTGTATCAGTGAAAGGAATAGTGTCCCAACAGCTGGATAAAGGCAAGCAAAGGGCCTCATCCGGCCCGCAGGCCACAGTTTGGAGACCACTACCCTAGTGCTACTCATACTATTTGCTCCACCTTAAATGTCTTCTGCATTATTTGTGGGGAGGTGATCTTGCTAAGCTGGTCATCAGGCAGTGGATCTCTACTGACCAGTCCAGTTTTAGAATCCACACAATTGGAGGTCCTCTCCCAGAAGCATATCTGCATATGTACAGGATTCCAATGCCTGGTTATAACGATCAAACTTATTAAGGTGGCCATAGATAGATCGAAATTCAGCCAGTACAGCAGGGACTGACCAAATTTCGATCCATGTGTGCCGCTGCAGTTAAACAGAAGTCGGGGAGTCTCGATTCGTATTGTGTGGATAGGGGAATTGATTCAGTTTTTTTCATTCAGCTCACTGGCTTTCAAGTTCCTCTATAATGAATGTAGAATGTAGTTTTCAATAGAGGGTGATAAGAGTCGGGTGTGACAATACACTAAGGCTGGCCATACACTATCCTCTGGATCAACTGTGGGTGTAGGATTATAACTTTTTTTTTTTTTATGGTTGAATTGGATGGATTTTTGTCTTTTTTCAGCCAGACTAACTATGTAACTATACAATTTTCTGTCCAATTTCTGCCCAATTTCCTTTATTTTACCTTCAACTATGTACTGCAAGAGGCTGCCTAATTGGATACAATTGAAAGCGTTTTCAGGTTTGGCCTCCTATTATATGGTTTTTGGTAAATCTAAACCAAAATCTCAAGTAAACTTTATAGTGTATGGCCAACCTTACCTTGTAAACCCATTTGTAAGTGAAGGAAGAAGAACAGAAGAGTAACTTCAGAGGGAGGATCTTAAAGCAAACTTGTAGGGAAGTTACACACTAAAATGAATCTCTAAAACATAAAGGCAACAAAAGGTGTCTGAACACATCTTCCTGTCCAGGGAACACGGGTAGCCATCAAACATGGGTTCCAGGGTGGGACAGGGCTTTGTCCAGCTTTAAGGTCAGAGTTCAGCTACACCTCACCCAAGGGCAGACTGACAACTCATGGGGCCCCCGGGCAATAGGGGATCATGGGGCTCCTGTGTCCTCGCCCACACCCAAAAGAGCATATGAAAAAGACAATGAAAGGTACCAGGGGCATCTCATGGGGCCCCCTACTGACCCCAGGCCCTCAGGCAGTGCCCGAGTGCTCAAATGGTCAGTTCGCCCCTGGCCTCACCTGTATTCCTCATTACTAAATTGCATTGCAGGCTTCCAACCATACTTCCAGAAGTACAGTATGTGCATTGCCACAGATAGCGGGGCTTAAATGGTGATCAGTACGTAGAATTAAGGTCCGCATGCCTCTTTTTTTGTCTATTGATATCTGCTTGGGCAACCTATTACTGCTCAACTTCAGTAGGGCTGCAGTTTTATTTTACACAATTCCCTAGGAACCTCCTACTCAAATCTAAATTTTGGATGAAGGTCTCTTTTTTTTATATGTTCATGCTTATCACAGACTATGAATTACCATAGGCAAGAGCTGTGACCTTCCAACTTTTGACTTAAGCCCAAGTATGCTAAGCTCAGCTGATACAGAACATCTGTTAGTAGCAAAGGACATGTCCCTTGTGCTGATGTTTTCCTTAAAATCTTCATTCCTCTGATTCTCCCTGCCCCCGCAGTCATATTCTTCCGGACTGGAGGAGATGAGCAGAAAGGACGGGCATAGTTGGCACTCTTGACGAGTGCATATGACAGGGTAGATCTAAAATTTTGGATTGCCACCAGAACAGAAATAGAGGGGACATCTTCTAGTTGGGACACTTTCTTATCTAAGAGGGGATTTTCCTAGCATTGAGGTTATCCCTTGACTTTTTGTTGAGTCTACAGGACAGGAAGTGATGGGCAATCTGCCTAGTAGGACACATATCCAAAATGAAAGTATTGGCTTTAGATATACTTTAAGATTTATTGACAGAAACCAGTGCTACCTTGTGCGGAGGGAGAATCCTGATGAATGTGAATGTATTTAGTAAAATGTACAGTGTTGTTGCCATTGCTGTTTGTGTTTATGATGGTTTCATTCACTGTGACACCCTTATTAATTTTGCCACCGGTTCACCTGACTCTAGAGGTGCCCCCATAGGCCTAACACAAGTTGATCAATTTAAAATAACAAATACAATGCAAGATTTAACTCATGTCTGTGTTGTTTCTTATTTACATTCAAGGTTGGACTTACTTATTTGCTAATGCTATCATACTGGGGAACGAGCTGTAATTCATAACAACCAGTTTCATCTTTAATTATTCAAGAGATATGCCTACATTGTTGTCCGATCCTAAAGATTAATTCCAGGCATGGTATATTTTTACATTGTTACATTGCTCTATCTTGGACCAGTGGAACAATGTATATACCGTACCTGGCCGATGGCCCTGGAAGCTGGAAATCACTGAAGACATTGATGGGGAAACCCAAAACTCATGGGTTTCAGTAACATTTTGACTGCTGAAGCTGGATTGAAAAGTAGATGTTTATTATACAAGCATGTAGCTAGACCTCCATGCAGGGAGAGCAGAACAATACATGGTGTTGGATTCAAAGTAATGCTCTGTCTAACTAGGGCCCTCTAATACAATTTATATGCTTTTCCAATGGGTGGTACCTTACTATCTGATCTTTCTGTCAAGAGCCATCTATGTTTTTGGAGAAACTTCTGGAGATGCGATTATTTGTCCACATGTAAATGTCCATCAAGTTTGACAGGTCCTCAAAGGCTGTGACAACAATCTTGAGGTCAATAGGTTGTGAGAATGCTGTGGAACTGGTAGCTGAAGTGAAGTACCAGATATTAAGCCAACAGGAGAGGGCATGAGGTGTGGAACTGGTTTTTCTCATACAAGGAAAAATAAATAGGTTGTTAGGCCATCTAATTCAATACCAATGTATTTCATATTTATATCTAAAATGGCTGCTCCATTTTCCCTTACAACATGACTCCACCTTTTTCTGGGTCCCGTGCTGAACAGCCGGCCTGACGCATTGTGAATACAGGAGGTTGGTGGCTCGGCATGGGCACCATTCAGAGAATGCTTTGCAGTTTCTGAATGAATGCGAAGCATCCTCTGATTGGAAGAGGTGGTGATGTCATCATAAGTGTGATGTCACTGCCCTGTCCAATCAGAGAATGCTTTTCATTCATTCAGAAAATGCAAAGCAGTTTCTGAATGGCATCTATGCCAATCATAGTACATCTATCCAGCTGCTCAGCACCGCATCTGGAAGCAAGTGGAGATCACTGGAGTAGTGTTGTCTACCTCAGTGATTTCCAACCTTCAGGGACATCAGACATGTTTGTTGTTATATACTGTACACAGTTACATTGGTCCAAGCTGGACCAGTGTAACTACAGTATGTAAAAATATACCATACCTGGAATTCTTCTTTAAAGCAAGCCCATGCTTTGCCCAAGAGGGTCAACACAACAGTTGCTTTAATAGCCTGCTCCCTCACTGCTGCATTCATCAGTTCCTTCTGGGATGGAGGAGCACATTACTCAGTGGTGGCACTTGGACATTAGTCTACTGCTGTCATTTGGGGTTGGGAAGAGTCCTCAGCCCTGAGTTGCCCTACTGGAGCAACTCGGAGTTTAAAGTGGAACTAGTACCCTTAAGTAGTCACCTCCTTTCCAGTGATGCAACATCCATGAGCTTCTTCTGGGTTCGGAGTTTTCAGCCATCTTGATTGACCAAGCCAAGCGGTTGTAACTCCTGCCCATGCGATTTCATTCTTCCCGGCACTGAGGCATACGAAGAATGTACACTGAGCTGCACATGTACTGTGTCTGGTGGGGTTTTTTTTCTTCCTCTAAACGCACCACCTGCATGTTAAAACTTATATGAGTATTATCACCTTCAATGGTAGCGCTGCTAATAATCACTACCATTGAAGGTGATAATATTCATAACAAGTTTTGACATAGCATTTAAAGTGGCAGCTCATTGGATATAATAATATTTTTAAATCATCATTTGGCGCAATTGAGTATTTGGATACATTTTTTGGGTCACTCTATAAATTAAGAAGCGCCTGCATGTTAGTTTGCATGTTAACCTATTTGTCCATGCACACCTAGAGGAGTTTAGAGGCAGAGAAAAAACACACGGAGCAGCAGCGTTTTGGCAGGCTAGGTACACTTAGCACTTGAACATGAATTCATTTCAATGGCCAATTAAATAAATTAATACCCAAGCGTTTGATGCGGCTAAATGCATCTACATGCGTTTACAAGTGTCAAGCGGTTTCTGCCAAAACGCTGCTACCAGGAGGAAAGGCAGGAGCAGCAAATGATACTACTTAACAGCACAATTCACATACACATAGAAGGCCCAACATATATATATATATTAAAGCCGTAGTAAAAAATATTATTGCACTCACATGGTAATGGTGACACAGAGAACACAAACAGCTCACTAGGAGGATCTATAGCTCTTCCCACGGTCGGCGTGCATTCCAAACCCAGGATGTGACGTCAGAGGAACCGGAAATGGCGTCAGCAGCTTGAGCCTCTTCAGAAACAAACGTGTCTATACTTATCTGCTGTGTGTAATGGTTTTGCACAGAGCAGCCTGGATCCTCCAGTTCTTGGTTCCTTTGCTGGCGCTCCTGGCTCCTCCCTTTTGTCGGGTACCCCATAGCAAGCAGCTATGGGGGCACCCAAGCAAGAGTGTTCCCAAGCCACTGTTTCATGTGTTCATTCACACACGTAGCTGCAGCTTGGCCCCGCTCCCTCTCTTTCCTCATTGGCTGACTGGCTGTGATTGACAGCAGCGGGAGCCAATAGCTCCCGCTTGCTGTCTCAGCCAATGAGGACGAAGAGACCCGGGACAGTCGAGGCTGTCGTGCACATCGCTGGATCACGATGGGGCTCAGATAAGTATTGAGGGGGCTGGGGGGGCACTGCTGCACACAGAAGTTTTTTTACAGTCATGCATAAAATGCATGAAGGTAAAAAACCTTGAGACCTTGAGCCTTTACAACCACTTTAAGGACATACCTCAAACTCGTTAACAGAGCCTAACTGTTCATTTTCCTAGGGATGATGAATTACATGATATAAACTGTTACAAAAAATGAAAGGAACACTTTGAAAACACATCAGATCTCAATGGGGAAACATCTCCTGCTGGATCTCTATACTGATATGGACGGGGTAATGTGTTAGGAATGTAAGGACGCCCCATCGTTTGATGGAAATGAAAATGATCAACCTACAGAGGACTGAATTCAGAGACACCCCAAAAATCAAAGTGAAAAAATGATGCAGCAGGCGAGTCCATTTTGCTGAAATGTCATTGCAGCAACTCAGAATGGTCCTCAGTAGTCTGTATGGCCCCCACGTGCTTGTATGTATGCCTGACAACGTCGGGGCATGCTCCTAATGAGACGATGGATGGTGTCCTGGGGGATTTCCTCCCAGATCTGGACCAGGGCATCACTGAGCTCCTGGACAGTCTGAGGTGCAACCTGGCGGTGTCGGATGGACCAAAACATGACATCCCAGAGGTGTTCTATTGGATTTAGGTCAGGTGAGTGTGGGGGCCATTCAATGGTATCAATTCCTTCATCCTCCAGGAACTGTCTGCATACTCTCACCACATGAGGCCGGGCATTGTCATACACCAGGAGGAACCCAGGACCCACTGCACCAGCGTAGGGACTGATAATGGGTCCAAGGATTTCATCCCGATACCTAATGGCAGTCAGGGTGCCATTGTCTAGCCTGTAGAGGTCTGTGTCCCTCCATGGATATGCCTCCCTAGACCATCACTGACCCACCACCAATACGGTCATGCTGAACGATGTTACAGGCAGCAGAACGTTCTCCATGGCTTCTCCAGACCCTTTCACATCTGTCACATGTGCTCAGGGTGAACCTGCTCTCATCTGTGAAAAGCACAGGGCGCCAGGGTGGACCTGCCAATTCTGGTGTTCAATGGCAAATGCCAATTGAGCTCTATGGTGTGTGAGCACAGGGCCCACTAGAGGACATCGGGCCCTCAGGCCACCCTCATGAAGTCTGTTTCTGATTGTTTGGTCAGAGACATTCACACCAGTGGCCTGCTGGAGGTCATTTTGTAGGGCTCTGGCAGTGATCATCCTGTTCCTCCTTGCACAGAGGTGCAGATACCAGTCCTACTGATGGGTTAATTACCTTCTACGTCCCTGTCCAGCTCTCCTAGAGTAACTGCCTGTCTCCTGGAATCTCCTCCATGCTCTTGAAACTGTGCTGGGAGACACAGCAAACCTTCTGGCAATGGCATGTATTGATGTGCCATCCTGGAGGAGTTAGACTGCCTGTGCAACCTCTGTAGGGTCCAGGTATCTCCTCATGCTGCCAGTAGTGACACTGAGCTTAGCCAAATGCAATACTAGTGAACAGTCAGAAAAGATGAGTAGGGAAAAAAATGTCAGTGGCCTCCACCTGTAAAACCATTCCTGTTTTGGGGGTCGTCTCATTGTTGCCCATCTAGTGCACCTGTTGGTAATTTCATTAACACCAAAGCAGCTGAAACTGATTAACAACCCCCTCTGCTACTTACCTGACCAGATCAATATCCCAGGAGTTTCATTGACTTGATGCTAGACTCTGATTAAACAGTGTTCCTTTAATTTGTTTGAGCAGAGTATATACTGTGTATATATATATGTCTCACAATGAAACCTGGCCGCTGATACTATATTTGTTCCATCCCTGAGAATAATCCATCTCTGTTATCAGTAATATTGGTGCTGGATATTTATAATACGTGTCACCTGCTTCAGCCATTTATCATCCTCGCCGTCATCACTCGCTGACTGTTTGTCAATTTGCAACAGCCGGTGATTGAAGATGAAGATAGCAAACAAAACCCGAAATAAATGCTTTGTGAAGGCTGAAAATATGATTTTTTTTCAGAAGTGTACTTAAAGCTGAACTCCGGGCAGATGTACTCCTTTCAGGCTTCTATTGTGGAAATAAAGACACGAGATGGTCCAATAGGACTTTTAATTTCTCTGAATTGGGATAATGTGAAATGAAACAGTCAGTGCATTTTGGGGGACCAAGGAAGAGAAAGAATTTCTCAATAGAATGTTAGCAAGGTTAGATTTCCTCTAAAAACTTCCATGACTGACAATATAGGTGACACTAACACTAACCCTCCCTGTAAATATCATGCTAATCCTTCCTATAATCCTAACACCAACCCTCCCTGTAATCCTAACACTAACCCTCCCTGTAATCCTAACACCAACCCTCCCTGTAATCCTAACACTAACCCTCCCTGTAACCCTATCACCAACCCTCCCTGTAATCCTAACATTAACCCTCCCTGTAATCCTAACACTAATCCTCCCTGTAACCCTATCACCAACTCTCCCTGTAACCCTAACACTAACCCTCCCTGTAACCTTAACACTAATCCATCCTATAATCCTAACACCAACCCTTCCTATAATCCTAACACTAATCCTCCCTGTAACCCTAACATTACCTCTCTCTGTAACCCTAACACCAACCCTCCCAATTACCCTAACACTAATCCTTACTGTAATCCTAACTCTAACCCTCCCTGTGACCTTAACACTAATCCATCCTATAATCCTAACACCAACCCTCCCAATTACCCTAACACTAATCCTTACTGTAATCCTAACTCTAACCCTCCCTGTGACCTTAACACTTACCCTCCCTGTACTCCTAACACCAACCCTCCCTGTAATCCTAACACAAACCCTCCCTGTAACCCTAACACCTACCCTCCCTGTAACCCTAACACGTACCCTCCCTGTAACCCTAACACCAACCCTCCCTGTAACCCTAACACCAACCCTCCCTGTAATCCTAACACAAACCCTCCCTGTAACCCTAACACCTACCCTCCCTGTAACCCTAACACGTACCCTCCCTGTAACCCTAACACTAACCCTCCCTGTAACCCTAACACGTACCCTCCCTGTAACCCTAACACCTACCCTCCCTGTAACCCTAACACGTACCCTCCCTGTAACCCTAACACCAACCCTCCCTGTTACCCTAACACTAACCCTCCCTGTAATCCTAACTCTAACCCTCCCTGTAACCTTAACACTTACCCTCCCTGTAACCCTAACACCAACCCTCCCTGTAACCCTAACACTTATCCTCCCTGTAACCCTAACACTAACCCTCCCTGTAACCCTAACACTAACCCTCCCTGTAACCCTAACTCTTACCCTCTCTGTAACCCTAACACTAACCCTCCCTGTAACCCTAACACTAGCCCTCCCTGTAACCCTAACACTAACCCTCCCTGTAACCCTAACACTAACCCTCCCTGTAACCCTAACACCAACCCTCCCTGCAACCCTAACACTAACCCTCCCTGTAATCCTAACACTTACCCTCCCTGTAATCCTAACACCAACCCTCCCTGTAATCCTAACTCTAACCCTCCCTGTAATCCTAACATTAACCCTCCCTGTAACCCTAACACTTACCCTCCCTGTAACCCTAACACCAACCCTCCCTGCAACCCTAACACTAACCCTCCCTGTAATCCTAACACTAACCCTCCCTGTAATCCTAACACCAACCCTCCCTGTAATCCTAACTCTAACCCTCCCTGTAATCCTAACACTAACCCTCCCTGTAACCCTAACACTAACCCTCCCTGTAACCCTAACACCAACCCTCCCTGTAACCCTTACACTAACCCTCCCTGTAACCCTTACACTAACCCTCCCTGTAATCCTAACATTAACCCTCCCTGTAACCCTAACACTTACCCTCCCTGTAACCCTAACACCAACCCTCCCTGCAACCCTAACACTAACCCTCCCTGTAATCCTAACACTAACCCTCCCTGTAACCCTAACACTAACCCTCCCTGTAACCCTAACACCAACCCTCCCTGCAACCCTAACACTAACCCTCCCTGTAACCCCAACACTAACCCTCCCTGTAATTCTAACACCAACCCTCCCTGTAATCCTAACACCAACCCTCCCTGTAACCCTAACACTAACCCTCCCTGAAACCCTAACACCAACCCTCCCTGTAATCCTAACACTAACCCTCCATGTTACTCTAACACTAATCCTCCCTGTAACCCTAACATTAACCCTCCCTGTAACCCTAACATTAACCCTCCCTGTAACCCTAACACTAATCCTCCCTGTAATCCTAACACCAACCCTCCCTGTAATCCTAACACCAACCCTCCCTGTAACCCTAACACCAACCCTCCCTGTAATCCTAACACTAATCCTCCCTGTAACCCTAACATTAACCCTCCCTGTAACCCTAACACTAATCCTCCCTGTAACCCTCATAAATGCTTACATTAACCCTGACATTAAACATCTCCATAATCCTAACACCAACTCCAATGCTAACTCTCCCTAACATGTTTCCTCTCCTCTGATGACCATTCTATGCTCATGCTGATGTCCTGGTGCCACATTTTCTTTTTTCTGTACTCAAGAATGTGTTGAGCTCTGCTGCACTGAAGAGGGATGGGCAGCTTCAAGCGGCTGTAGCCTGGGAGCAGAGACTCTTTCTTTCTCCAGCATTACACGGCCAGAATATTAAAGTTGGGAATGGTACACATTCTCCTCTCCTCGGTAATCCTCAGATTACTCCCCCGCCGCTGCCTGCTAGAATACATTATTGATGATTTTGTTATTGCAACACAGAACAGAAACTTCTTCAAGGCAGAAAATTGTCTGCAATAAAACGGCTGAGACACAAGACTAATAATAGAGGCTGGGCCAGGAGGAGACATTTCCAGCGTCACCGAGCAATAACACACACATATGGTGTATGTGATCAAAGGGACTTCTGCCTGGAGCAGAGCGCACTGACCCGCACCAACCATTCTCTGTTCATCGTCCTGATTGGCCTATAAACAGAGCTGCTGTTAGAAACCACGGGCCCCATACAGCCAACCTGACAGGGCCCCCATTCCCCCCTCCCCCCAAAAAAACACAGTGTTTTAGGCTTCAGTTATGAATAGACACAGCAAGTGATTGGTACCGATCACTCATTGTGTTCACTCAGGAAAGAGAGCGGCTGGCAAATGTGACATATTTACTGGACCCTTCCCTCACTCTCCATCCAGAAGCATTCTATTGTGTGCTGGAGAGGGGGAAGCCGGCAGCACTGTGGGGGGAAAGTATGGTGCACAGGGAGGGGGGATGGGTGCAGAGGGGGAGGGGAGCAATTACTGGAACTGATCCCCTGTATGGCTCCCTCTGCAGCAGCTAAAAGCCAGCGGGAGGGAAAGGAGATGAAGTCAGCTTTCAGCTGCTGCAGAGAGAGCCATACAGGGGATCGGTTCCAGTAATTGCTTCCCCTCTGAACCCATCACCCTCCCTGTGCACCATACCTTTCCCCCTGCTGACCAGGCCCCCCTGTGTGCCCCCACAGTGCTGCCGGCTGCCAGTGCTGCAGAGAGAGCCATACAGGGGATCGGTTCCAGTATTTGCTCCCCCTCTGCACCCATCCCCCTCCCTGTGCACCATACCTTTCCCCCTGCTGCCCAGGCCCCCCTGTGTGCCCCCACAGTGCTGCCGGCTGCCAGTGCTGCAGAGAGAGCCATACAGGGGATCGGTTCCAGTAATTGCTCCCCCTCTGAACCCATCACCCTCCCTGTGCACCATACCCTTTGGCCTGCTGACCAGGCCCCCCTGTGTGCCACCACAGGGCTGCTGGCTGCCAGTGCTGCATAGAGAGCCATACAGGGTATCGGTTCCAGTAATTGCTCCTCCCCTCTGCACCCATCCCCCTCTCTGTGCACCATACCTTTCCCCCTGCTGCCCAGGCCCTCCTGTGTGCCCCCACAGTGCTGCCGGCTGCCAGTCCTGCAGAGACAGCCATACAGGGAATTGGTTCCAGTGATTGCCCCCCTACCCCCCCCCCCCACACACACACCATCACAATGACCCTCCCTGCCCATATCAAATTCACCCAGCTGCCCAGACCCCCCTGCTGTCCTGGGCAGGGCACCATACAGGAGGACTGGTGGTACCCCTTTATCCATGGACCTGATGCTTAATAAGGGCTGAAGGAGAATTCCTGGCATAGATCACATGCTCCTGCAATTGTTATGACTTGGGAAAGAGGAAAGGGTAACACTGGAACCCTAAGGTCATCCTGTAGCTATAGGAGTTATTGGGGTGTATTCATAAAAACAATCACAGAGCTATTTGTCTATGCAAACTGGGGCAAGATCAAATGTTATAAAGCTATTTTCTCTCCAGGTCGGCTGTTATTCATTCATAAGAAAGATTCAGGAAAATACTGCATTATGGTCACTAGATGGAGCTGATGGCTATAAAAAAAAACCCATTTACTATGATCATCAGCTCCATCTAATGGCCATAACGCTGTACTTTCCAGATTCACCATTTGACCTCAAGAGAAAACAGCCTAATGGCATTTGCTTTTGCCCCCATTTACACAGAACAACTGTACATGGCGTTTCACAGGTCATATAGCTCTTTGACACCCCATAGTATTATTTGGGCAGGATATCTGGATTCTGGATTGGCAGTTTCCCCACACCAAAGGATTTCCAGCGCTTCCTTGGTTTGTAACTATATGAACCTCAGATTGAAGTGCCACACCAGCCAAAACAGAAATAAAGAGAGAGTGCACCAACCTTGAGCATTACCAAAAAAACAATTTATTGTATATTAAAAAGAATTCCAACATGCAAGAGTAAGTATAGACATGCACATCAATAGATCACATTTCCAATCCAATGGCGAAAATGTACAGACGACCAACAGCTAGGAGTGAGGATTACGCATTTCGAAAGTACAACTCTCTTCATCAGAGCCGACGGGACTCTGATGAAGAGGGTTCTGCCCTTGAAACGCGTAATCCTCACTCTCAGCCATTGGGCATTGCTACATTTTCACCTTTGGAATGGAAATGTGATCTATTGATGTGCATGTCTATACTTACTCTTGCATGTTGGAATTCTTTTTAATATACAATAAATTGTTTTTTTTTGGTAATGCATACGGCTGGTGTGCCCTCTCTTTATTTCTATTTTAGCTGATGTATATACGGATCCCCCTGTCCAAAGAGGGCAGCAAGGTCCCCATCCATTACCTGCAGGATTGTTGGAGGAGTTATGTTCTTTGAAGACATTTTCCTTTGATTTACTTGAGTGATACGAGACTGATAGGGCCTTTGATCCTTCAGCATGGAGTGCTATTTTATTTATGTTGCCACACCAGCCAGATAAAAGCCGAAACTTGCTGCTGACAGACTTTGTACCCAAACACTTGCCTATGTTAAAACCTCTATACTTTGGGGTCTAGTTATAAAACATTTTTGGGTGAATGCCAAATACCTTTGTGCATCTTCAACAAATTTTGGCTGTAATTTCTCTAACAGTATGATTTCCTATGATCATCAGCTCCATCTAGTGGCCAAAATGTGGTATATTTTCTCACTGAGCTATTTTAGAAAACTATACAGCATTTTGGCCACTAGGTGGTGCTGATGATTTAGGAATTAGTCTATTAGAGGAATTACAGGCAAAACTAGTTGCACATGCATAGTTACATAGTTAGTCTGGCTGAAAAAAAGACAAAAGTCCATCTAGTTCAACCATAAAGAAAAAAAAACAATTATAATCCTATACCCACAGTTGATCCAGAGGAAGGCAAAAAAAACCCCGCAAAGCATGATCCAATTTGCTCCTGCAGGGAAAACAAATTCCTTCCTTATCCCCCGAGAGGCAATCGGATGTTCCCTGGATCAACTTGTACAAATGCATGTGACATTCATCCAACAAATTTTTTATGAAAACAAATGCCTTTACATTGAGTCCAGTGTATTTTATCTCTCACCTCAAGCCCTGATGAAGGGCAGTGTTTAGGACCCCCATAACATGTTGGATCAGTTATATTATTATGATTTTAGTTCACTCAGGGTATAAAAAAAAATCCATCTTTCTTTACTCGCTAAATCACACGCTTTCCCAACATGCACAGAAACGCGCTGCCCTTTAATAGATGGGTGGAGGTACCATTTATTATTAATGGCACCCTACACCTACAAATGTACCCATGTTTTGGAAGAGTAAGGGGCCTCTTTTCCCCATTTCTTGAATGTAGGGGAGCTAATTGAAATGAATGGGCTGCCCTACATGCAGAGAGCAGGAATGCATGAAAACGCATCTATAGGTGTGAACCAAGCCTTATACTGTAATGCCACATGCTACATAAATAATGACATCTTGCAGTATTATTGTCCTCTCTGTATCTGATTGGCAGGGGGGTGGGATGACACTCACTAGTCATCCAATGAGCAGACAGAGGGTGGGATGACACTCACTAGTCATCCAATGAGCAGACAGAGGGTGGGATGACGCTCACTAGTCATCCAATGAGCAGACAGAGGGTGGATTAACACTCACTAGTCATCCAATCAGCAGACAGAGGGTGGGATGACACTCACTAGTCATCCAATGAGCAGACAGAGGGTGGGATGACACTCACTAGTCATCCAATGAGCAGACAGAGGGTGGATTAACACTCACTAGTCATCCAATCAGCAGACAGAGGGTGGGATGACACTCACTAGTCATCCAATGAGCAGACAGAGGGTGGGATGGCACTCACTAGTCATCCAATGAGCAGACAGAGGGTGGGATGACACTCACTAGTCATCCAATGAGCAGACAGAGGGTAGATTAACACTCACTAGTCATCCAATGAGCAGACAGAGGGTGGGATGGCACTCACTAGTCATCCAATGAGCAGACAGAGGGTGGGATGGCACTCACTAGTCATCCAATGAGCAGACAGAGGGTGGGATGACACTCACTAGTCATCCAATGAGCAGAAAAGGGGTGGGACAAGAGAAAATAGAATTGCTGTGATGTGGTACTCCCTATGCCAGTCATTGCAGCCCATCCTCAACATGGGTACATCTATGAGCGCACATACAAAAGGGTACAGCATGTAAAAATAAGAAGGAAACTCGCCTAAGAATATTACAATAATACAAAACACTTATTAAAATAATCTGTAGTGTCCATTGAAAACTGACCAGCTTCTAGGGGTCACAGCTCGCTGCTTGTTGGCGTCACCCAACTGTTGTGTCCATACCAAACAGAATTGACCCATCACATGAAGGTAAAATCAGCAACCTTTGACCTTGCTGAGAAGAATGAAGGAAAATCATTGGACTGGAAATGGATTGAGCATACATTTGGAAAGAGCAGAAAGCTAATCGTTACCTTTAAGTTGGTATTGATTTATAGAGCCATTAGGACATGCAAATCAAGGAAAGCCTATTTCTGTTTTCAGGGGAAAAAATGATGAGAATTATTTGGAGGAAATGTCTAAAGGTCTTCCAGGTACGATGTAATAGCAAATATTGGAGGGGGGGGGGCACCTATCATTAGAACATTTATCGCAAAACTGAATGGGAAAGCACCCACCATTAGAACATTTCCTGCAATACTGGGGGGTTCCCATCATTAGAACATTTCCTGCAATACTGGGGGGTTCCCATCATTAGAACATTTCCTGTAATACTGGGGGGGCACCCACCATTAGAACATTTCCTGCAATACTGGGGGGTTCCCATCATTAGAACATTTCCTGTAATACTGGGGGGGCACCCATCATTAGAACATTTCCTGTAATACTGGGGGGGGCACCCACCATTAGAACATTTCCTGCAATACTGGAGGGCACTCATCATTAGAAAATGTCCTGTAATACTGAGGGGCACCCATCATTAGAGCATCTCCTGCAATACTGGGGGGTACCCATCATTAGAACATTTCCTGTAATACTGGGGGGCACCCACCATTAGAATATTTCCTGCAATACTGGGGGGTACCCATCATTAGAACATTTCCTGCAATACTGGGGGGTTCCCATCATTAGAACATTTCCTGTAATACTGGGGGGCACCCATCATTAGAACATTTTCTGTAATACTGGGGGGCACCCATCATTAGAACATTTTATGTAATACTGGGGGACACCCATCATTAGAACATTTCCTGCAATACTGGGGGTTACCCATCATTAGAACATTTCCTGTAATACTGGGGGTTACCCATCATTAGAACATTTCCTGTAATACTGGGGGGCACCCACCATTAGAATATTTCCTGCAAAACTGGAGGGTACCCATCATTATAACATTTCCTGTAATACTGGGGGGCACCCATCATTAGAACATTTCCTGCAATACTGGGGGGGGGCACCCACCATTAGAACATTTTCTTTAATACTGGGGGGAAACCATCATTAGAACATTTCCTGTAATACTGGGGGGCACCCATCATTAGAACATTTACTGCAATGTTGGGGGGCACCCATCATTAGAACATTTCTTGTAATACTGGGGGGCACCCACCATTAGAACATTTCCTGCAATACTGGGGGGCACCCACCATTAGAACATTTCCTGTAATACTGGGGGGCACCCACCATTAGAACATTTACTGCAATGTTGGGGGGCAGCCACCATTAGAACATTTCCTGTAATACTGGGGGGTACCCATCATTAGAACGTTTCCTGCAATACTGGGGGGCACCCACCATTAGAACATTTCCTGTAATACTGGGGGGCACCCACCATTAGAACATTTCCTGTAATACTGGGGGGTACCCATCATTAGAACATTTCCTGTAATACTGGGGGGCACCCATCATTAGAACATTTCCTGTAATACTGGGGGGTACCCATCATTAGAACATTTCCTGTAATACTGGGGGGTACCCACCATTAGAACATCTCCTGTAATACTGGGGGGTACCCATCATTAGAACATTTCCTGTAATACTGGGGGGCACCCATCATTAGAACATTTCCTGTAATACTGGGGGGTACCCATCATTAGAACATTTCCTGTAATACTGGGGGGTACCCACCATTAGAACATTTCCTGTAATACTGGGAGGCACCCACCATTAGAACATTTCCTGTAATACTGGGGGGTACCCACCATTAGAATATTTCCTGCAATATTGGGAGGGCACCCATCATTAGAACATTTCTTGTAATACTGGGGGGCACCCATCATTAGAACATTTCCTGTAATACTGGGGGGCACCCACCATTAGAACATTTCCTGTAATACTGGGGGGCACCCACCATTAGAACATTTACTGCAATGTTGGGGGGCACCCACCATTAGAACATTTCCTGTAATACTGGGAGGCACCCTTCATTAGAACATTTCCTGTAATACTGGGGGGTACCCATCATTAGAACATTTCCTGCAATATTGGGAGGGCACCCATCATTAGAACATTTCTTGTAATACTGGGGGGCACCCATCATTAGAACATTTCTTGTAATACTGGGGGGCACCCACCATTAGAACATTTACTGCAATGTTGGGAGGGCACCCATCATTAGAACATTTCTTGTAATACTGGGGGGCACCCATCATTAGAACATTTTCTGTAATACTGGGGGGCACCCATCATTAGAACATTTCCTGTAATACTGGGGGGCACCCATCATTAGAACATTTCCTGTAATACTGGGGGGCACCCATCATTAGAACATTTCCTGTAATACTGGGGGGTTCCCATCATTAGAACATTTCCTGTAATACTGGGAGGCACCCATCATTAGAACATTTCCTGTAATACTGGGGGGCACCCATCATTAGAACATTTCCTGTAATACTGGGAGGCACCCACAATTAGAACATCTCCTGCAATACTTGGGGGCACCTACCATTATAACATTTCCTGTAATACTGGGGGGCACCCATCATTAGAACATTTCCTACAATGTTGGGAGGGCACCCATCATTAGAACATTTCCTACAATGTTGGGAGGGCACCCATCATTAGAACATTTCTTGTAATACTGGGGGGCATCCATCATTAGAACATTTCCTGTAATACTGGGGGGTACCCATCATTAGAACATTTCCTGTAATACTGGGGGGGCACCCACCATTAGAACATTTATTGCAATACTGGGAGAGCACCCATCATTAGAACATTTACTGCAATATTGGTGGGGGACACTCATCAATAGAACATGTACTGAAAAATTGAGGGGGCGCACCCATCATAAGAACATTTACTGCAATATTGGGGGGGGGGACCCATCATTAGAACATTTACTGCAATATTGGGGGGGTCACCCCTCATTAGAACATGGGAGCACCAATAATTACAGTTCAAATGGTGGGTGCTTCCCCCTCAATTTAACATTTACTGCACAAATGAGGAAGGAGCTCCTATCATTAGAACATTTATTGAAATATTTTTTGGGGGTGCATCAATCATAGAATATTTACTGCAAACTCAAGGGGGAAGCACCCATCGTTAGAACATTTACTGCATTTCTATTTTGGGGGGGACACTCATCAATAGAACATGTACTGCAAAATTGAGGGGGGTGCACCCATCCTTAGAACATTTACTGCAATATTGGGGGGAGCACCAATAATTTGATTATTTACAGTGAAAGTGAGGAGGAAGCACCTGTCATTAGAACACCTACTGCAATATTTGGGTGGGGGGAGCATCTGTCATAGAATATTTATTTTATTTATATATTTATTTTATTTTTAATTTACTGCAAACTTGAGGGGGAAGCACCCATCATTAGAACATTTACTGCAATATGGGGGGGGGCACTCATCATTAGAACATTTACTGCAATATGGGGGGGGGGGCACTCATCATTAGAACATTTACTGCAATATTGGGGGGGCACTCATCATTAGAACATTTATTGCAATATTGGGGGGGCACTCATCATTAGAACATTTGCTGCAATATTGGGGGGGGGCACTCATCATTAGAACATTTACTGCAATATGGGGGGGGCACTCATTAGAACATTTATTGCAATATTGGGGGGGGCACTCATCATTAGAACATTTACTGCAACATTGCGGTGGAAAACACCCAATATTAGAACATGTATTGCAAAATTGGGTGGGGAACTCCCGTCATTTGAACATGTACTGCAAACTTGCGGAAGGGCATCAATTGTTAGAACATTTCCTGCAATATTGGGGGGGACCCATCATTAGAACATTAGCTGCAATATTGGGGGGGGACCCATCATTAAAACATTAGCTGCAATATTGGAGGGAACCCATCATTAGAACATTTCCTGCAATATTGGGGGGGGGCACCTATCAGAACATTTCCTGCAATATTCGGGGGGACCCATCATTAGAACATTAGCTGCAATTTTGGGGGGACCCATCATTAGAACATTAGCTGCAATATTGGGGGGGACCCATCATTAGAACATTTCCTGCAATATTGGGGGGGACCCATCATTAGAACATTTCCTGCAATATTGGGGGGGACCCATCATTAGAACATTAGCTGCAATATTGGGGGGGACCCATCATTAGACATTAGCTGCAATATTGGGGGGACCCATCATTAGACATTAGCTGCAATATTGGGGGGACCCATCATTAGAACATTTCCTGCAATATTGGGGGGGGCACCTATCATTAGAACATTTCCTGCAATATTCGGGGGGACCCATCATTAGAACATTAGCTGCAATATTGGGGGGAACCCTTCATTAGAACATTTCCTGCAATATTGGGGGGGGCACCTATCATTAGAACATTTCCTGCAATATTCGGGGGGACCCATCATTAGAACATTAGCTGCAATATTGGGGGGGGGACCCATCATTAGAACATTAGCTGCAATATTGGGGGGGACCCATCATTAGAACATTTCCTGCAATATTGGGGGAGACCCATCATTAGAACATTAGCTGCAATATTGGGGGGAACCCATCATTAGAACATTTCCTGCAATATGGGGGGGGGGGCACCTATCATTAAAACATTTCCTGCAATATTGGGGGGGACCCATCATTAGAACATTTCCTGCAATATTGGGGGGAACCCATCATTAGAACATTTCCTGCAATATTGGGGGGGACCCATCATTAGAACATTTCCTGCAATATTGGGGGGGACCCATCATTAGAACATTTCCTGCAATATTGGGGGGGACCCATCATTAGAACATTTCCTGCAATATTGGGGGGAACCCATCATTAGGACATTTCCTGCAATATTGGCGGGAACCCATCATTAGAACATTTCCTGCAATATTGGGGGGGGGGCACCTATCATTAGAACATTTCCTGCAATATTCGGGGGGACCCATCATTAGAACATTAGCTGCAATATTGGGGGGGGGGGACCCATCATTAGAACATTAGCTGCAATATTGGGGGGGACCCATCATTAGAACATTAGCTGCAATATTGGGGGGGACCCATCATTAGAACATTTCCTGCAATATTGGGGGGGACCCATCATTAGAACATTTCCTGCAATATTGGGGGGGACCCATCATTAGAACATTAGCTGCAATATTGGGGGGGACCCATCATTAGAACATTAGCTGCAATATTTAATGCGCATTACCGCAGTGTATGGTAATATGCGTATTGGTGCGCCATTCATTCTGGACGCCATTCCAGCACGCTGTTACAGTAGTGGGCGGTGCGGTGCGATGCATCTCTCATATTTATTGCATTAAAGGTCAAGTTTAGGAAATCTATAAACCCTCCAGCCCCCTTAATACACTAATGGAGTCTTTCCCCTCCACAGGTCTTTACTTTCCTTCTTCCACATAGTCTACAGCCCAGCCAATGAAAAACTAGTATCAGACTGTCTCCCCCACTCAAACAAATCCTTGATGGGACCTGAATGGGACATTGTTGGATTCTTGAATGGGACATTGCTCCTGCAGCAGGCATACATCCCATTCAAGTCTATAGGAAGTTAGTGTGCAGGCACCTGATAGTTTTTATCAGCATGGCTATAGACAATGTGGGAGGCCATTGTCATCTCAGGAGGTAAGTAGGCAACTATTTGGAGGTGACTCTGCTTAGTGTGGCTAGGGAGGTGGGGGGTAAGTTCATTTTATTAGATTTCCTGAACTGAGGTGATTTTAGTTGTATTAGTACACTTGCGACAGAAACAATTGAGTACCGTCTGGGACATTAGTACTGCTTGGACCTTGAAGAAGGGGGTACACCCCAAAAACCTGTCCTGAAAAATTGTATGTTAGTGCAAATAAAAAAAGGATCATGGATGGTACTCAACTGTTTCTGAACTGTAAGGTTTGGCCAGCCTATTCAAAATAATAACGGGGTGCCTTAACGCATGTCACCGTAACATACAGTAACGTGATGCATAGAGTGAAGGGGCCTAAATGTAGCTTAACCGCTTCACGCCGGCCGAACACAAATGTCCAGCCTCCTGGCGTCTGGGCCTAGATGCCGAGCGGCCGCACATTTACGTTCTATTAAAAAAGAACATATGTGCTGAAAGCGCGCACCCTGCACGCTCCCGGCACACATGTCCAGTACTCACGGAAAGGTCCCGATCTCCTCTTTTGATTGGGACCTTTCCCGATCATGTGACCGCCGTGACGTCGTATCACGGCGGTCACATGACCCTAAACCCCGCCCCGCTTCCCAGCTTCTGAAACCCTTAAAGAGCCGGGAGGCGCCGGCGTGAAGGGGTTAACCCCAGATGGATAACCCAGTTATATGTTTATTTAGGATTAATAAATGTATTTCTACACAGCTAGCATATGTACCTGAATCTGTACGGATATTAGCTGAACCTGATCAGAAGGCAGGAGCATAGCCGGGACACAAACCAAAGGTCTTAAAGCACTGGACAGCGAGGTACGGAACCAGAAGGCAAGGACAGCGTCAGAATACAGCCTGCCATACAAGCTGGAGACCAGGCCCGTGCCTTCAATTCACACTGAAAGAAATACCATTGTAGCATACCTCCTAACCTTCTGAGATGGAAGGAGGTACACCTATGAGCAAAAGTATGTAGGCATAGGACACACACCCCTGCCATGCCCACCCGTAAAGGAGAATTATACAAAAAATGATTGGTAGTGGTTTTTTGACCACTACTATTTCTTTATATGGGCTTTAGAAATTTACAAATGCAGCAATATAGAAATTGTGTGACAGGCTTAGCACTGTAAAACACTTTGTGATAGATAAATAGTGCATTGTATATACAACTATATAGATCAGAGCAAAATGAGGGACAAATGATGAGTAAAGAGGGACAGAGGGACTTTGTTCTAAAGGAGGGACAGTCCCTTGAAATCAGAGACAGTTGGGAGCTATGTTGTAGGTCCTGTTCACTTCTGGTTTGTTCACTTTGTTGCCAGTCAAGCCCTGATGAAGGGGGCACTTAGACCCCTGAAACACGTTGGCTATTTTTGAATTGTACCCCTGATCTTTAGAGGAATAAAGCTGTATTTGGAGTGGTGTGGAGCTTTAACTTCAACTCTTTTTACATCACACAAGAATCCAAAGAGACTGTGGAGATCCTCTGGGGTATAGAAGCTGCCTGCCCAGGAACCAGATGATTTACATCAACATGAATACCTTAAGATACCAATACCAGTAAAATAAACCTACGGGTCCAGCGCTGTCTTTCCACTTTCCCTTTCATCAGGACACAGGTAAGTAACAGCTGGGCAGCAAGGTATGGGAACATAAGGCAGAGGCAGTGTCAGGATACAAGCCAAGGCAGGCAGCAAGGTACTGAAACAGAAGGCAAGAAGCAGAACCCAAAACACAGGCTGAGGTCACAATGGGAAGACAAAAATCCAGAGACAAGTCAAAGGCAAGCCCAGTCATTCATGGGAAGGCAGCAATAGCAGGCCTCATCATAGGTTGATCATGATCTAGCTGGGGAGCACTCAACAATCTGTCTGTCAGGAATGGGCTCAGCACAAGTGGTGCTGGGGCTCACCTGCCTTGTGAGCTGCAGTACCAGTGCTGGCCAGCGGGTGCTCTCAGCAGCCAGAATCTCACTCCTGCAATCAAGCCATCACCTGAGGCTGATTGCAGGAGGTGTATTTAAGCAATGGCCTGTAGTCAGTGCCTTGGTGTTTGTTTCCCATGAGCCCCTGTACCTGGTATCCTGTGTTCCTGCATATCTGCCTATCTGATTTGTTGCTGACCCTGCTTTGATCCTGACCTCTGCTGACTTCTCCTGCCCTGATCCCTGGCCTGTCTGACTTCTCTTTGGATACCCTCATTGGAACTGATCTCCTGTTACTGACCCAGCAAGTGACCCGAATATTCTGTGCCTGCTGCCTTGTACTGCGCTGTCCCCACCATTACCGACCCAGCCTGTCTGACCACACTTCTGCTCAGCCATCCATCCATCCGTCCTGCACGGACCCATCCGCCTCTTCACGTCAGGCTCTCCTCCAGAATATACCTCTGGTGGATCCCTCTACCACAGGTGGGTGTACTCAGAGGCCGCGACCTGGTCTCTGTCTGCTCCAAGTCCATCCCCACCATCAGGGGCCTTGGTGAACAAGCAGACTGGGACTTAGACTCCGCACTCTGGGGAATCCTATTCTGTGGGTTGCTAGAGGTACCGCCAGGTGCATTAGAGACCCATACGGCCTGCCCGACCATTCCACCTCTCCAGCCCTGACTACGCCTGTGTTCCCACACATTTCTGGTCATACCCGGATCCCTGACACTGTCCATGCCTGTCATGTACCTGATGGGAGACTGAAATGACGAGGTCGGCCTCACTTTTGTCACTAGCCCTGACCCCACTGGAGTTGGAACAGAGGGAGTCTAGGACCCAGGGGAACAAGAGCGCCAGTTGTTGTTGTTTGCAGCTCTTGCAGATGATGACCCTGGAAGACTGATGATCTTCTGATTCAGGCACAGTAGTAACAAGCAGAGCAGGTCTTGTAGATTGCCAGGCGTGCACCAGAGCAAGGCAGGTAGTGATGGCAAGAGACAGGAGCAGTGTCATGGGAATAGCCAGGGTCATCAACAGTCGGGCAGCACGGTACAGAATCAGAATGAAAGCCAAGGTCAGGAGCAGAGCCGAAGTCAGGAACCAGTATCAGGAGAGCAATCAGAGTCAGGTGAGGAACAAGCCGGGTCAGCAACAAAGGAATCACACAGAACAAGCAGGACATGGGGGAGCTGAAGACCAGTCAGCATCTAACATGGGCAGAGACACTGTTTAAATAGGCCGTCTAGCGCCAATCTTTGCCGTGCGTGCGCATGATCGCGCATTTCTGTGACAACTCTTCTCCGGGAGTTCCTATGCGCATGCGTATTTCTAATTACGATTCGTCTTGCCAGAAATCCCTTACAATGCCACATTCCAACCAATATCAGCCATTTAGCACCAATAGAGGGCTGACCGTGCGCTGCTTAGCATCCATAGATTGACTTCTGTTCAACTTCCCTGCCCATACCGTACACGGACCGAAATCTGCCAGGTTCCTTGTGAACCAGCAACATTGTATGTGTATTTCATGTGTAGCCGGGTGCCACCGGCTGTGTTATCTTCCACCAGCTATCCCCCCCCTGTTGTGAGCAGTTGGGGTGGGGTCTACTCGTCCTACATGTGGGGATACCTTTCTCATGAATGCGCTCACTAATGCTCGGGACCATGTGGGGCCACAGTCATGTGAGCTCAACATTGAGGTGACACTCTTTGTTCAAAAGACTGTGCAGCTGTGTCACAACTTGAAGATTCCTACCGTAAAGCACTCTGTCCCATCTTGCGGCACACCTTGTTTCCCAGAATGTAGCATATAGAGGGGGGCACTGCTGAGCTTGTGTCCTGCTCCACCAGTCCAGATTTCCTCTGCCACCTCACTCCCAGTGACAGAATGGGGTCCCGCCGTGCACTAAGCCTGGATCTCATGCATGCACTTCATTAACTCCTTCAGCTCTCCTGTACCTGCGGTTAGGTCCACGGGGTCTATGTGCAGCGGATTCGGTCACCAAGGGCACCAACCGCTACAAAGGGAGTCAAAGCACAGACCCCCTTACTTCCGGAGGACCATTCATCCATGCCAGTATAGCTCTTTACTGTCTGGCTGCTATTACATTCCCACCAGCTTCTGATTACTTGTAGCACCTACTTCCCGCCAACTCTTTTGCTGAGTTAACCCCTTGTGATGGCCTTCCATTCCTTTTCTCTTCACCACATGTGTTCTTCCAGGCCCTCTTCTTTTGGATACGTCATGTACCTTCATGCACCCCTTTGTAGTAACTTTAGGCCAGGCCTTAAACATTTATTAAAACTTTACGGAAACTTCTTTGACAGAACAAGTTAATACAGCACAATCGTTCACAGTTCTTTATATGCAGTACTAACACTAACTAACTCAGGCTGTCCAGGTGCATAGCATTACACCAGAAAGAATCTGAACCTGTTGCTGGCGATTGAGCATAGCACCAGTGAGATTGATCCACCAAAAGATCATTTGCTGAGCTGGGACTGGAGCTGGAAGACCCATTGTCATGAGTGCCTACAGCAAGGTAGAAGCGAAGACAAGAGCTGAGAGATGGATGCTTGTGAGGACCTCTTTGGGAGGACTACGTTTCTGTATCCTAGGTACCTAATGACAGCAGACCACCAACCAGGGGCGGACTGACGACTCATGGGGCCCCCGGGCAATAGGGGATCATGGGGCCCCTGTGTCCTTGCCCAAACTCATAAAAGCCTATGAAAAAGGTACCAGGGGCATCTCATGGGGCCCCCTACTGGCCCGGGCCCTCGGACAGCGCCCGAGTTTCCAAATGGTCAGTCCGCCCCTGCCACCAACTGACCTGGACTGGTTTTCTGTGCACCAGAAGTGGTGAGCTGAACCATTTATTGTTATCTCTACACTGACATAGTTAATGCAATAGAGACTGCTCCTTGTTTGCAGCCCATCAGCCATCCATTGTACTCTTAAGGGGGCAGCTACATGTGCACCACCTTACAGAAGGGCCCCAATGAAAGCCAGCTATTATTGACAATTAGGCACCAGGTACTTGTAGTCACCTCCAGGAGTACCCCTTTGTCAGGAATGAATAACCCACCCACTAATGGAGTGTTATTCATAGTGTGCACACGAAGATCATTATTTCTGGGTTAGGTGTTGCTGCTGATACTTTTAACCTTGTTTGCACCAGTTATAATTTGGTTTAGCATCACTACAGTTAATTGATTGCCAGCTTATGGGTCAGTGCTCATTTTATCTAGTACAGCATCTTCAAACCTGTTCGATTGCCGGTTTATGGATTCATGCTTTGTTTAACTGTATTACCTTAATACATCCATTCAGTCTACCATCCAATTGCTTGTGGCCTAGTTTCTTTGCATTATTATAGAGTGATAGCTTACTAGCATTTAGGTTACACAGGTGTGTTAGTGGGAACCAAGCAGTTTAAAGAGTCTTGGCTGAACAGAGAACTCATCATATCCAGCCAGGAGTGTATTCATAATTTGTGTTGCCCTAGGTCAGCGTTTTTCAACCACTGTGCCGCGGCACACTAGTGTGCCGTGAGATATTGTCTGGTGTGCCGTGGGAAAAATTCCAATTTCATCTGTAACATGTGGCTTCGGCTCACAAATAGACCAATCATTAGAATCTAATGATTCAGTGGTCGGCAAGCCGCGGCTCGCGAGCCACATGCGGCTCTTTACCCAGTCTAATGCGGCTCTTCTGTGTGCCGGGCGCCTGCTCCCCTCCCTCCTCTCGGTCGGCCGCTCCCCTGCCTCCTCTCGGTTGGCAGCCCCAAAAGTCCGCGCGGACCTTTTAATCCGGCTTGCGGATGTGGCTGTCAGGATGTGTGTAGGCGGGGCAGCGTGCCGAACGTGAGGGGAGGGGAGCTAGGCTCCTCTCACAGTCCGCCCTGAAGACCCGAACGGCGCGGGAAGACAGCGAGAGGAACGCAAAAGGTAAGTGAATTGACACGGGGGACTTGGCTTACTAGAAGGGGGGGGGGGGAATAGTACTGTGGGGGATGAAATACTATATGAGGGATGAATTACTTTATGAGGGATGAAATACTATATGGGGGGATGAAATACTATATGGGGGATGAATTACTATATCAGGGATGAATTACTATATGAGGGATGAAATACTATATGGGGGGATGAAATACTATATGGGGGGATGAAATACTATATGGGGGGATGAATTACTATATGAGGGATGAAATACTATATGGGGGGATGAAATACTATATGAGGGATGAAATACTATATGGGGGATGAATTACTATATGAGGGATGAATTACTGTATGAGGGATGAAATACTATATGGGGGGATGAAATACTATATGAGGGATGAAATACTATATGAGGGGATGAAATACTATATGGGGGGATGAAATACTATATGGGGGATGAAATACTATATGAGGGATGAAATACTATATGAGGGATGAAATACTATATGAGGGATGAATTACTATATGAGGGATGAAATACTATATGGGGGGATGAAATACTATATGGGGGGATGAAATACTATATGGGGGGATGAAATACTATATGAGGGATGAATTACTATGGGGGATGAATTACTATATGGAGGACGAATTACTATATGGGGGATGAATTACTATATGGGGGATGAATTACTATGGGGGATGAATTACTATGGGGGATGAATTACACTATGGGGGATGAATTACACTATGGGGGATGAATTACTATATGGGGGATGAATTACTATGGGGGATGAATTACTATATGGGGGATGAATTACTATATGGGGGATTAATTACTATGGGGGATGAATTACTATATGGGGGATTAATTACTATGGGGGATGAATTACTATGGGGGATGAATTACTATATGGGGGATTAATTACTATGGGGGATGAATTACTATGGGGGATGAATTACTATATGGAGGATGAATTACTATGGGGGATGAATTACTATATGGGGGATTAATTACTATGGGGGATGAATTACTATATGGGGGATTAATTACTATGCTTACTATGGGGGAATATTACTATACTTACTATGGATGACACATACACATCATTCATCTACTCTTGGTCCGGCCCCCGGGTCCAATTATAAAATACTTTATTATTTCATAATAAAGTAATTATAAAATAATTTCTTTGTGTTTGATTCCTATTCAAGAGAATTACTTTATATATAGTCAATATAGGCACAGAGGTAAATTTTTTTAACATTTTCTAATGGTGGTGTGCCTCGTGATTTTTTTCATGAAAAAAGTGTGCCTTTGCACAAAAAAGGTTGAAAAACACTGCCCTAGGTAACACAAAAAATCAACCCCCCACCTGCAACCACCCCTGCACACCATGGCCCCCGTGACCCCCTCCCCCAGAGAGAGACTGACCATCACAGCGGCTCCTTTCCTGGAGTCTCACAGCCACTCCAATGGCTCCCATCACTCTGCTGTGCTGCCCAACCACTATTCCCAGGAGAACCGGCATCCCTTCTTCTGGAGGTTGGCGCATCCCTCATTCCACTCTGCCCAGCCCGGTACCCAGGAGAACTAGCGACTCCTTGCTGCCCAAGTCAAACGCCTTGCTTGCCTTGCGGCAAATACGCCTCTGTATCCAGCAGCTCCTGAGGGGGTAAGTGTCACATAGGCATGCCTGGCTTTTGCAAGGGAATTTTCCCCAGAGCTTAGTGAATGTGTTGAAGCTCTACTGAATTCCATCATCCAGTCACATGCAAGAAAAAATGCTGTTTTGTTTTGTTTTGTTTTTTTCCATTTTTTTTGCACGTGATTGAGTATTCTTTGCAAAGTGAAATTTCATCGCATTCACTAAGCTCTGGAACAGATTCCCTTGTAAAGTGCAACTTCCCTTGCAAAATGAACAGCTTTTTAGTAAAGCAACCCAGTTGCCTAATACTTAGAAGCAAAATTTGAACAATTATCTCAGGATAATTTCCATTCTTTAATAGTTATATTATCTCCTCCAGATACACAGATATCAGCTTGCAGAAGCTACTTGGCTGCAAATTATCTTGTTCCCACAACCCCCCTGATTTCCATTACACAAAGCTCAGGACACGAAGGACCCTCTACAGAATTTTCATCAAAGCTGTTTGTATTTCTCTTGTTCTTGTCTATTTTGTCCTAAGAAAGTGGCCCCTCGCGTCTATTCTCTGCAGGATCCCCGAGGAGACTTTTTTTGGCAGATCTCTACTGCCCATCCTTGAGCTTGCTGGCACACGGCATTTAAAGCTTGTTTTCTGCACCAGATGATGAGGACGAATCAATTATCCTTTCTATCTGCACCTTCATTTGCTGTAAAAATCCTAGATGCAATGTGCAAGGGGCAGGGGGCAAAATTGTGCAGAGGGCAGTCACCCAAATCTAATCATAAGTTATATTTTTAATTTTGACTTAAATTTTCCTATTGAAAACATTCAGTTTCCCTATTGCCCCTTCATAGCAGTGATTTCTAGAAGTCTCATGTAAATGTCTCCAGTCAGTTACTGTCTCCTGAAGTGTATCCCCAGTCCTTCAACTCCTATAGCATGTTTACAGTCTCCTGCTGCATGAAAAAAGTCTCTCTTGTATCCTGTCTGCAGTCTCTGACCATCTCTTGTATCATGTCTGCAGTCTCTGACAATCTCCTGTATCATGTCTGCAGTCTCGGATCATCTCCTGTATCATGTCTGCATTCTCTGACCATCTCTTGTATCCTGTCTGCAGTCTCTGACCATCTCTTGTATCCTGTCTGCAGTCTCTGACAATCTCTTGTATCATGTCTGCAATCTCGGATCATCTCCTGTATCATGTCTGCAGTCTCTGACCATCTCTTCTATCCTGTCTGCAGTCTCTGACAATCTCCTGTATCATGTCTGCTGTCTCCGACCATCTCTTGTATCATGTCTGTAGTCTCTGACCATCTCCTGTATCATGTCTGCAGTATCTGACCATCTCATGTATCATGTCTGCAGTCTCTGACCATATCTTGTATCATGTCCTCAGTCTCTGGCCATCTCATGTATTATGCCCGCAGTCTCTAACCACATATTGTATCATGTCTGCAGTTTCTGACCATCTCTTGTATAATGTTTTCAGTCTCTGACCATCTCTTGTATCATGTCTGGAGTCTGTGACCATCGCTTGTATCATGTTTGCAGTCACTGACCATCACTTGTATCATATCTGCAGTCTCCGACCATCTCTTGTATCATGTCCTCAGTCTCTGACCATCTCTTGTATTATGTCCGCAGTCTCTGACCACATCTTGTATCATGTGCTCAGTCTTTGACTATCTCTTATATCATGTCCTCAGTCTCTGACCATCTCCTGTATCATGTCCTCAGTCTCTGACCATCTCTTGTATCATGTCTGCAGTCTCCGACCATCTCTTGTATCATGTCCTCAGTCTCTGGCCATCTCTTGTATTATGTCCACAGTCTCTGACCACAAATTGTATCATATTTGCAGTTTCTGACCATCTCTTGTATAATGTTTTCAGTCTCTGACCATCTCTTGTATCATGTCTGCAGTCTCTGACCACATCTTGTATCATGTGCTCAGTCTTTGACTATCTCTTATATCATGTCCTCAGTCTCTGACCATCTCCTGTATCATGTCCTCAGTCTCTGACCATCTCTTGTATCATGTCTGCAGTCTCCGACCATCTCTTGTATCATGTCCTCAGTCTCTGGCCATCTCTTGTATTATGTCCACAGTCTCTGACCACAAATTGTATCATGTTTGCAGTTTCTGACCATCTCTTGTATAATGTTTTCAGTCTCTGACCATCTCTTGTATCATGTCTGCAGTCTCTGACCATCTCCTGTATCATGTCCTCAGTCTCTGACCTTCTTTTTGCACCATGTCCTCAGTGTCTGACCATCTCTTTTAGTAAGACTACAGTGTATGACTATATCAGTACATGCGGAAAACCAAGGCCACGCCCACAGTCCAGAGCATTGGAGAGAAGAGCAGAACACTGGAGGTCAGGGGAGTGAGAAATAAGGTCAGTATATCAGTTTATTCCTGTACCCCTAGACTTAAGAAGCATTTAACCCTTACAATACAAGAAGGGGGTAGGGCACTGTAAGGGTTTATTTTTTTTTGTATCGCACATTATCAAAGTGTTAAAGGGGGCTTACCAACAGCTAACAACTATCTCAGCTTAAGGCACCACATCTAAGGAATGTAGGCTGCAATATATTACATTTGTGTTCTTTGGTTTATATACACTTTGAAGGGATCTCCCTATTACTTGCACCTTCTGTGGTTAGCGAGTCTCATAAGAAACCTTTTATTAAAATGTAAGAACAGAAGTAACTGACAGACATGGCATGCGCACCGTGACATCGACCACAAAGAATTCATAAGAAAAAAAATTGGTTAAACTAACAAGTACTTTACAGAACTCACCTCTTTTCTCTTTTACTGACTTTATCAAATAACAAATGCAATCATTTAGATCAGGGGTCTCCAAACTACGGCCTGCAAGACAAGTGTAGCCCCCTGCAAGATTTTAGATTTGGATGTACAGAGGAGTCTCATGGGGACCCAGATGTAAGGGAGACTCTGATGGGGACCCTGACGTATGGGAGACTCTCATGGGGACCCAGATGTAAGGGAGACTCTCATGGGGACCCAGATGTAAGGGAGACTCTCATGGGGACCCAGATGTAAGGGAAAATCTGATGGGGACCCTGATGTAAGGGAGAATCTGATGGGGACCCTGATGTAAGGGAGAATCTGATGGGGACCCTGATGTAAGGGAGAATCTGATGGGGACCCTGATGTAAGGGAGAATCTGATGGGGACCCTTATTTAAAGGAAACCCCAATGTAAGTTACGTTGATGGTAACTCTGACATAAGAGGGCTCTAAAGGGGACAAGTAAAACATAAAACTACTAGTCAGTGTATATTCTACTAATGGCCAGTGTATATTCTACTATTAGTCAGTGTATATTCTACTATTAGTCAGTATTTATTCTGCTAATGGCCAGAGTATATTTTATTATTAGTCAGTGTGTATAGTCATCTAATGGCCAGTGTATAGTCATCTAATGGCCAGTGTATAGTCATCTAATGGCCAGTGTAATAAAAATTATTTACATATAAAACATGTTTTCCAAAAACAATAACATAAAATTCTACACAATTCACAAAAATTACAAGATATTCACCCTCCCACAAAATCACAAAATACTTTCCCTCAGATCCTTTCCCTCCATATATACAATAATAACACTGTGCTTTCCCTCCACCGCTGTCCCTTCACCGTTGTATCACTCTACAAATACAAAAAAGAACAAATTAACATTATTATTATATTACAGTATTTATATAGCGCCAAAGGGTTTGCTCAGCGCTCATCACACAAACCACAAAACCCTCTTTTCCTCCTACACCTCCCACCACCCTCCGAAACTGCAATATACCAACCCCCTTCCACCATAATAATGGCCAGTGTATAGTCAGCTAATGGTCAGTATATTCTATTCATGAACCAGTGTATATTTTATTAGGGTTGGCCGCACGTCTGAACAAGGCCTATAAGTGCCAAAAATTGAACACCAAAATGTAATTCTAATTTATTACCTAGGAGACATATTTATTACTTCTTTCTGGACATACTAACTCAGTATAAACATCCTATTATGACATTCTCTGTTACCGGCTATATAGCTCATTTCTATAATAAAGCTGGCTAGAACTCCAAACACAAATTCTTAAGAAAAGAAAATTTTAAGAAAGTTTGTTCATTTTTCTAATCATTATAATGTCAAATCGGCGTTTGTTTCTCACTGCAAAAAAAATTCTGAAGGGGCAGAATGGACAAAGTTTCTCAAAAAAAGAATTTCTAACAGTTTATGTGTTTTTTGTTTGGTAAAGTAAATCCATTCCAAAAGCAAATTAAATCTTTTGAATGACATGAAAGGGTTCTGAGAAAATTCACATCAGACAGAAATTTTTTTTCTAAGTGAATGAAATGTACTAACTTGATATGCAACTTATTTTTTGATGATTTAGTGAATTTCCACCCTACTCCAAAGGTGACATGATAAAAGGCTGTAAGATGCTGTAAACAGAGAAAGGGGTGGGACACACATTATAATATGAGGACGGAATTCGAATTTTGATATTGTAGCTTTTTTGGACAATTTTAGATTTGCCATTTGATTCTTCAGTGATGCATCTTCTAAAACGCACGTGCTTGCAACTTGGCATGCTATATACATTTCATCCATTAGATGGCAGTATGATCCACAATTCTGTCTGGGTTTGTCATTGTACACCCATCCTAGGATCGCATGCAAACAATGTGAGTGTATGCGCCTCAGAACATAGGGATGGTCTAGATCAGTGTTTTTCAACCTTTTTTGTGCAAAGGCACACTTTTTTCATGAAAAAAATCACGAGGCACACCACCATTAGAAAATGTTAAAAAAAATTACCTCTGTGCCTATATTGACTATATATAAAGTAATTCTCTTGAATAGTAATCAAACACAAAGAAATTATTTTATAATTATTTCATCCCCCCATATAGTATTTCATCCCTCATACAGTAATTCATCCCTCATATAGTAATTCATCCCCCATATAGTATTTCATCCCTCATATAGTATTTCATCCCCCCATATAGTATTTCATCCCTCATATAGTAATTCATCCCCCCATATAGTATTTCATCCCCCCATATAGTATTTCATCCCCCCATATAGTATTTCATCCCTCATATAGTAATTCATCCCTGATATAGTAATTCATCCCCCATATAGTATTTCATCCCCCCATATAGTATTTCATCCCTCATAAAGTAATTCATCCCTCATATAGTATTTCATCCCCCACAGTACTATTCCCCCCCCCCCCCTTCTAGTAAGCCAAGTCCCCCGTGTCAATTCACTTACCTTTTGCGTTCCTCTCGCTGTCTTCCCGCGCCGTTCGGGTCTTCAGGGCGGACTGTGAGAGGAGCCTAGCTCCCCTCCCCTCACGTTCGGCACGCTGCCCCGCCTACACACATCCTGACAGCCACATCCGCAAGCCGGATTAAAAGGTCCGCGCGGACTTTTGGGGCTGCCAACCGAGAGGAGGCAGGGGAGCGGCCGACCGAGAGGAGGGAGGGGAGCAGGCGCCCGGCACACAGAAGAGCCGCATTAGACTGGGTAAAGAGCCGCATGTGGCTCGCGAGCCGCGGCTTGCCGACCACTGAATCATTAGATTCTAATGATTGGTCTATTTGTGAGCCGAAGCCACATGTTACAGATGAAATTGGAATTTTTCCCACGGCACACCAGACAATATCTCACGGCACACTAGTGTGCCGCGGCACAGTGGTTGAAAAACGCTGG